>NC_136961.1:12037961-12058424 GCF_032717465.1 Coenobita brevimanus | reverse complement strand
ACATCATGTTGGGTGTCAAGATTGGTGACTTTGTTGAACAGGGCCTGGGCATGCGTGTAGCTGCAGACCTGAATTAAGGAAAGGAGGTGCTGGCTGTTCCACTTGAGGCCATACTTACAGAAGATTGCCAAGCAGTCTTATCTAAGTTCTTTTCATGAAGGGGAAATCCATCGTGCAACACATGGGCAATGTGTGCTGGGGAAGTAGGTTAACCCAATAGTCAGAGTGGCTCAGAGCAGGCAGTAAAGCTGTTTCAAAATACTGCCTGCCAGTACTTCTATATCCACATTGCACCTGCGAAGCCAAGAGCTGGCCAGTTAGGGACTATAGTACTTCTGATGCATATAAATAGGCAGTACCTACTGTGATGACACGACAATACTGCATCCCAGTTGGTTGCAGTGAAGACACTAGTAGTGGACAGATGGTACTTATACCTGCCTGTGAAGTGTGTAATCACCAGCAAGGTACATACTCAACAGATTACAACTGTAAAAAGCAGCTGAGTGTGTGTTTGGCCCAGAGAGACTTTAAGGCTGGGAAGCAGTTCACCGCACATTACACTCATCTTCCCAACTCTGACCTCTTCCTCTACAATGGATTTAGCAGGTTCGATAAAAAAATGACAGCCTAGGAGTAAAGCTTGGAGTGAGCAAGAAGGACCAACTCCACCAGGAGAAAGGTTGATTTACTAAACTGCCTCGGCCCGCCCTCCTCTGGGGCCTTCTTGCTGGTGCTTTGTGCTCACCCATTCTCACCTGTGCTCCTTGCTTTCACTCGCTTCCCCTGCATGGATAAAGAATTCCTGGACTATTCGTGTGGTAATGGACAGTGAGTCAAGGGCTCGCTTCATGAAGACTTTGAGGTAGACAGCCCAACGCAGGACATGATATAGAACTTCCTCCACACACGGGTCTTGCTCTCCCCACAAGTGCATATCTCACATTACATGATGGTGATGAGGCAGCACTGGCTACTGCTTAGGATTTTCTTGCACTATTATTGTCTCTGCTAGTACGTGAGAAAGGGGATCCGCATGGACACTCATCTCTTTTCGGTAGAGAGGCGGCTTGCAGTCCTAATGGACCCAGGATTGAATCCCGGCTGGGGCAGGGAACAGTTTAAGGATATGAATTTTCCTAAAGCAGACTTTCCTGATCTACCAGATGACCCGCCGGCATGTAATGCAAAAATACCCCCGCTAATACCAATACCGTCCTGTATCGATAAACAGCCTAGCATGTATTCAATATGAATGGTGGGTGTTAGCGCCGAAGTGGTGACATGTGGAGATGTAGGAGGACTACTGGGCCTTGGGATAGGTCACTGCCCCCAAGAAATAGGCCCTGAAGCCTTTGCCCAGAGTCGTACACGTAAAAAAAAAAAATAAAAAAAAGTGAACCCTCTTTCTTGTTATCCTTTTTTTTCCATACTTACTGTCTCCACCTAAACCTTACCATGCCCAGTTGTGTGATGTTTAGTCATACACTGCTTTACACTTTTCATCTATACTAATTCGCTGGCACACTTACGGTTCGTTATTACCCCGCCCTGTTTTTTTTTTTTTTTTTTTATCTTAACTTAGTCTTTGCTTTTTTATATCTTTTTACTATTATACCAATATCATCTTTATCACATGATTTTGTTCATCTTAGGGGGGGCTTCTGAAGTTGTGTTCACAGTAAGGTCTTGCTGGCGCCGGAAGTTGTGAGCAAGACTTGTGGATCACCGTAGCCTATTGGAGTTCCCTTATCTACCTTGCCTGCATCTAGTTGGTCTAGTTGTATGAATTGCAGTGGTGGAAAACACACCCACACCCGCCTGCATTCTTGAGAACACTTGTATGTTTTACAGTAATGCAAAACTCTACCTGTGACCTGAATGGCCACTTGTATCGTCTACAGTGATGCAAATTTCCCACTTGCACCCTCAAACTTGGTGGTAGGAGGTGGCGACCATCATCCACTCACTTGCAGTACTGCTGCCCACTTCCTTCGTCACCTTTATCATTCATTTTCTATCTTTCCTCCTCTCTTCCTTTTTTTTCCATCTCTCCTATCGCTTTTCATTACTTTCTTTCCTTTTCAGGTTATTGTACATTAGGTGACAGGTCTAATGGTTCCCTGTGTGATCCAGGAATCCATGTACAGTGCTACAGGTGGTAACCATATAACCAAAATAAACTTGTTTCCTGCGTGTCAAGAAGTGGGCTGGCAGACAGTTGAGTGCCGCTCCCCTTTAAAAAATTAACTCAAAGACAAATGGCAACCCCATACGGGATTATGGCATGTGGCTATAGACAGAGAGAAAAAGGGCTAGACATTCATTTGCACACCATTCAAGCCCCAGACATCCTGGCTCAACTTCACAGGCCTAAGCCAAGCATTTGCTTTATATATATATATATATATATATATATATATATATATATATATATATATATATATATATATATACAGTATATATATATATATATATATATATATATATATAATATAAATAAAATTTAAATATCCAATCTACCTATCTATGTATCTATTTATAGAGAGAGAGAGATCTATATTTATATATATAGATAGATAGAGAAGATAGATAGATAGACATATATCTATCTATCTGTCTATTTATCAAATCAATCTATCTATCAATCAATCAATCAAATCAATCAAATCTCTTTCTCTCTGTCTATCTATCTACTCTATCTATCTATCTATATATATATGGGGGCATGGGAGGCTCAGTGGTAGAGCACCTGGCAAAGCGCGTGTGCCAAAGTAAGTTGCCTCGCCTGGAGAGGGTAGAGCACTCCTGTCACCTAGCTGGTTGTAGCAGCCGTGTCTCAGTATGGGTCAGAGCTCTCTGACCAAAGGGATCAGAGGTTCGAGTCAACCCCAGTGGTCATGGGTAGACATCAGGAAGGGGCATCCGAGTCAAAAAGTGCTACATGGTTCAAAACCAAAAGTTCCTCTACCACTGGGGCAACACCTTAGCCCATATTGAAAAAAGGGCACACGGCGTAAAACTCTAATATATATATATATATATATATATATATATATATATATATATATATATATATATATATATATATATATATATATATATATATATATATATATTGATGAAAGAGAAGGACCACTTAGAGAGACAGATTGAATTGTATACAACAGATAGATGGACCTTGAGACAGATGCGCTTCACATACCATTTATCATGGCCATGTCTTTTTTTTTCCTCCATCATGCGCATAGGGACATTTCAGCCTTGACACTTAGAGCAAGGGTGAGCCAACTTCCTCTTCTCACCTGTGACATTATTTGAACTTAATGAATTCCATCTCTCAGAAGGAAACCCTTACTGGTCGCATCCAGTTAGAGTGCCTAAACCTCCTTGAGTACAAACTACGTATCTATCTATCTATTGCTATGACGCTTGCTTAATCCGCCCCTTATACGGGGTGGCCACAAACTAAATCGCCTCCACGTCAACCTGTGTCCCCCCGCCATTTCACTGCCCTGCTCCCCAGTTCCACACCCCACTTCCTCTCATATACCTCTCTCTCCATCCCTCAATGTCATCCTTGGCCTTCCCCCTCCCTCTCTCTCCCTCCACCTCACTCACATACACTCTCCTCCGTCAGTCTCTCACCTCCATCCTCTCCACACGGCCAAACTCACCTCAATGTGTTTCTCCTAACGCTTCCTTTTCACATCCACATCCACACACACAACACTTTTCACATCCTCATTTCTCAGCCTGTCTCTCCATGTTGACTCTACAGGTTCCTCTCAAATAACTCATTTCCACTGCTCTCACTCTTGACTTATTGGTCACCTCCAACAGTGTCCAAGCTTCATTTCCATACGTTAAGAGGTGGTATCATAATACTGTTGAAATGCGTGGCTTTGACGGACACACATACTGGTGCACTCCCGAATATTCACGGGAGAATACCCACTAAAGTATCCCCGACAACGAGGCGAACAAGAAACAACGGAGTTCGCCCACGAGAATGCCGACACCCCCACTCCCGGACCCCACGGGAGTAGCCGCCACCAGCCACCACCATTCCGGGCAACAACGACGTATGCTCCAGCCCGGGCCGTTAGCGCCCCTGTGACATTCCAACCACCACGCCCGCTACGCCACCGTAGGTGAAGAAGACACTACCTTGCCAGCGTGGCGGAATCCTGCCGAGTTAGCCTAGGGGTGGAGTCAGAAACAATACTCCAGGCAGCGCCCCTCTGGTAGAGATGATCTATGGTCGCTCCCAAAAGTGAATTGGTAGAGACGATCTATGGTCCGCTCCCCAAAGTGAATTGGTAGAGATGATCTATGAGTCGCTCCCAAAGAGTGAATTGGTGAGGAGACGATCTATGGTCAAACTCCCCAAAGTGAATTGGTAGATACGATCTATGGTACGGCTCCCAAAGAAATGAATTGAGTAGAACCACGATCTATGAGTCTCTCCCAAAGTGAATTGGTAGAGACAATCTATGGTCGCTCCCAAAGTGAATTGGTAGAGACGATCAATGGTCGCTCCCTTAAAATTCCGGTAGGAGACGATCAATGGTCGGCTCCCACAACATCCAGGTAGAGAACGATCAATGTAGTCGCTCCCTTGGCCCTCCGGTTGAGACGATCAACGGTCGCTCCAAGCAGTGCTCGGGTAGCTGGACGATCAATGGTCGCTGCCCCAAAATCCAGGTAGAGACGATCAATGGTCGCTCCCCCAAAGCTCAGGTACTTGTAGAGACGATCAACGGTCTGCTCCCTCAGCCACTCCGGTCGAGACGATCAATGGTCGACCTCCCACAATATTCGGGTAGAAACTTGATCAATGAGTACAAGCTCCCCTCAGTGTCCAGGTAGAGACGATCGATGAGTCGCTCCCAGAGGGGTGTAGTGAGGGAGGAAGGGACGATCTCCACACAACCGGAGGGCTGAACTTCAGGGGATCTCGCTCCAGAATATCCGGAGAGACCTCCCTGTTTCCCCCGGCCTCTGTTCCCCTACGCGTGTGCCTTCGAGCAGACACACCTGTCGGGCCCCCGTGACAGCCGCTGCACTGCCAGCCCTCCCCTGACAGCGCAGCCCTGGTTGTAGAGGAGACCGGAGTCTGTCGCCTCTTCCGGCCCGCCCTAGGACGCCCGGGCGAGACCCTCACCACGCCCCGCGACGCCGGGACCCCTGACCCAGAGGTTCCTAGACCTCTTCGGCCCCAGTCCTATGGGCCTGACGCCGGAGCCCAGTCCGGAAACCCCCGGACGCGAAAGGAGACGCCCTCGCGGCGAGCCATCGCCCCGTAGCCCTCCCGGCTCGCCCCGCCCTGACGACGCCCTCAGTCCGACCGGATCGCCCGATGACGTGTCCTTATTTCTCTCTATATGAGGAAATACGAGTGACCCCTGTAACAATCGTGAAGTAGGTTAAGATGTGACTCCCTCTCTGCTTAGAATAAGTATTGTGCAGTGACTTTATGTAATCTCCATTAGGGTAAATCGGAACACAATATTATCAGTTGAAGGACGAGAATGTGGGTTTTGAGACCTAAAGTGACAATACGTGCGAGTGTCACCCCGAATCTTTCTAAAGACATATCTCTAGAACCCGAAGAAAGACTAAAACATTATTGGAGTTCTATTGGCTAGCCTCTAAGTAATATGGTGGAATAGTACTTACGAGTATTCCGACTTTGTTACGCGATTGTGAGAAGCGAGAGTCACTACATATCATACCTAGAAAATGTGTAAAGGAATAAGTTTGTGCCTACATATCCAAGGAAGGCGAGTATTAACGATATTCCCCTCCCATGCCGTACGCTATTCCTAAAGACTCTCCATTCCTACGCTCCCGCTCTTAAAGCCAAAGTAAGAATCAGAGTTATTTTGTCAAAGAATCTTCGCCAACAGAAAACACCTAAACTCCCTTGTTAATATCGGGCATCCTTCAATATTACCATAACTGTCTCCTAGCCGTTTTAAGTCACTCTCCCGTGTCTCCCCTACCTCCTCCTGAGCGGATCACAAACTTCCCCCCCCTCCTCCCGCGCTCTGCAGCAGCTCAGCACCTGCTATGTTACTGCACTCCTAGTACTAAGATTTGTTGTATTGTCATTAGTATCTAAGAAAGCTAGTATCCTGCAGGAAATACACAATATTTTAGATAAGGTTTTTGTATTGCTCTATATTGTGTTGTAATGTTTGCTGAAGATGTCACTGTGTCTGACTGTGGTAATATACGTGTATGGTGTTGCCGAAGGTTTTTTTACATGTCCTACCTCTCTTTATTGCACCTAGCTTCCGGTCTCGAAAAGAGGACCCCACGCTCCACGTTGGGTAGAAACAGGTACGAGAAGTCGAGCCTAATTCTACCCAGCAGCATTACACTGGTGGCCAGCGGGGTGGTTCTAGATCCGAGCGTTGAAGAGAAGGTAAGCAGGAAATATTTGGAAAAATGGCAACTAAACCGCACGTTCAGTTACCCAAGTTTGACCCTGACCAGTATGACATACACACATATCTTGCAATAGTTAAACCCTTACTGGATATTGGCTTCGACATTAATGACCAACAAAAAATTGCAGTCACACTACCACTACTGGGTAAAGCTGCAGCGAATATTGCGCCGAAAATTGTCCCAGAACTCGCCTGGCAATGAACTTTGCCAAGTTACGCTGTCCAAAAGCCATCACCCCATCACTAGGGAAAGTGGTGGCTCTATCCAAATTGGATACGTTTTACTTACTGACGGGGATTTAGATAATACACCTGTGTACAGGCAAGACGCCTGGTTACTGCTGCCTACCCGGAGGGCAGATGAAGAAACCCGGAGATCAACACACACATTTAATACTCTGCTCAGAGTACTCCCCCAAGTGTTGTAAGACAACACTTCACTATCCATGATCCAACAGGAGACATGGATAGAGATATCAATTTAATGAGAGTGCCTTTTAGCCGTCCATGCCACCCCTCGGCAAGCGCATCGGCGAAATAAATTCCCCGTTGACCTCATCACCATCAACCCGTGGGAATTTTCTCCGTGCTACCACGGATGTCCGATCCACGACATCCGTGAGCAGCTAGAAGCTGCCCAGTGCAGCCAAATGACACGAGGGCACTTACAAACCTCCCCACCTTACGCAAATTCCCCTAAGCCCCAGAGGAAGAAAAAACAAAAGGGGAAAAACAAAAAGCGCCCCCCTGCCCCCGCATCCCACCGTAATGGCGGGGGCCACCTCACCTCTCCCCCAGTCTACGACAGGGGAGAACGTTATCTTTCCTTTTCCCCCCCTCTCACTATCTCTTCTGTTCTACCTTCCCCTATTCTTGCCCCTAGTTCTAACCTTCCCACCCCACACACCACTATACTCCCGGAACACAAAACCGGCCTCCCTCTTCACAGGCCTCCTAGGACCCTCTCCACCTCTTCCCCTAACCGACTTCCTAAAACCACCTCCCCCGTCTACTGCCTTCCACCTCCCCCCCCGCGCCACCCACCGCCATCACTTCACCACCGTTCGCTTTCCCCGCCCACACGCTTAACTCATCCACCTTCCCTGACACACCCACCTCCTCATCCCCAAGCATTCAAACAACCCCGCCAGACCCCACCAACCCACCACCACCGTCTCTCTCTCCCCCTACACTTCACCCCACCTTTCCTCGGCTCCGACGGCACACCCCACCTTCCACATCCCACTCCCACAGCCCCTGCCAGGCCACCACGGGTTCAGCACCGCACACCGTCCGCCATCGCCCCCACACCCACACCATCCCCTAGCTTCGTACCCACCCCCCCCCCCACACCACAAGCACAGAGCCCAGCTACCGCCCAGACCACTCCACCACCAAACACCGGGATGGCACCACAAGATCGCACTCCCTCCTCGCCACCTACCCTCCAAGCCAACTCTCCTGCCACCTCACCACCACTACCGACCTCACAACCCCAACCCCCCCCTGCTCCCGCACCGCCGGTCACGTCCACATACGAGTGCGATGGGTCCGCCCCGCCATCCCCCTCCCCCCCCCCTACCACCCCAGCCTCCACCGCCTCCACCCCCCCCTGCACCACACCTGACATCTCACCCGCCACGCCTCCCTCACCCTCACCCCTTCCCTCCGCTGCCTCACCCTTTCCACCCAAGCCCGTGCCCGCCCACCCCGCCACCCCCGCAGGACACCCCACTACCACCCCCCTCGCCCCTCAACACCTACGCACGCCCACTCCGACGGTCTCACCTTCTTCTGCGTCCCCAACACGCGCGACGGCCCGAGCCTAACCGACCCCGCCCACTCCGCACGCCTGCTTCCCCACCCACACCCACCCTCAGAACCACCACCACCACCCCCTCCGGCCGACTCTTATGCCCACCCACCCGATACACACACACCGTCAAGCTACATCAGGCCCAAAGCCCTCCTACCTATACTTCCCAGAGACTCAACGCCGCATTACCACGACACAAAACCCGGCCTTCACCCACTCTATCCAGCATTCAACCTCGAACCACACCGACAGCCACACCAAGCAACATGAGAATTAAGCGGGCTGTATGGGCCCCTTCCTTTACCAAGAACCACCAGCTCCGCGGGCCACACCACCTGTTAAATATCCTCCAGCACACCACCACCCCCTCCACCCTCTTCCTCACCTATGACCAAGCACAGGAGGAAAATTCTTACACTGTCGCCTGGCAGAACACACTCTGACACCTCCAGCCCGTTTACACTACCTCCAACACCCTAGCGTTCCACCTCCAGCCACAGGGACGTGACTTTTTTTCAAGAACACGGTGGTGAAATGCGTGGCTTTGACGGACACACATATGGTACTTCGGAATATTCCGGAGAATACCATAGTATCCCCGACAACGAGGCAAACCAGAAACAACGGAGTTCGCCCACGAGAATGCCGACACCCCCACTCGGACCCCACGGGGTAGCCGCCACCAGCCACCACCATTCCGGGCAACAACGACGTATGTCAGCCCGGGCCGTGCGCCCCTGTGACATTCAACCACCATGCCGCCGCCACCATAGGCGAAAGACACTACCTTCGCGTGGCGGAATCACAGAGTTAGCTAGGGGTGGAGTCAGAAACAATACTCCAGGCAGCGCCCCTCTGGTAGAGACGATCTATGGTTGCTCCCAAAGTGAATTGGTAGAGACGATCTATGGTCGCTCCCAAAGTGAATTGGTAGAGACGATCTATGGTCGCTCCCAAAGTGAATTGGTAGAGACGATCAATGGTTGCTCCCTTATAATCCCGGTAGAGACGATCAATGGTCGCTCCCACAACATCCAGGTAGAGACGATCAATGGTCGCTCCCTTGGCCCTCCGGTTGAGACGATCAACGGTCGCTCCCACAGTGCTCGGGTAGAGACGATCAATGGTCACTCCCCCAAAATCCAGGTAGAGACGATCAATGGTCGCTCCCCCAAAGCTCAGGTAGAGACGATCAATGGTCGCTCCCTTAGCCCTCCGGTCGAGACGATCAATGGTCGCTCCCCAAAGCTCAGGTAGAGAAGATCAATGGTCGCTCCCCCAAAACCCAAGTAGAGACGATCAATGGTCGCTCCCTGGCCCTCCGGTTGAGACGATCAATGGTTGCTCCCACAGTGCTCGGGTAGAGACGATCAATGGTCGCTCCCCCAAAATCCAGGTAGAGACGATCAATGGTGGCTCCCCAAAGCTCAGGTAGAGACGATCAATGGTCGCTCCCTTAGCCCTCCGGTCGAGACGATCAATGGTCGCTCCCCCAAAGCTCAGGTAGAGAAGATCAATGGTCGCTCCCCCAAAACCCAAGTAGAGACGATCAATGGTCGCTCCCTTGGCCCTCCGGTTGAGACGATCAATGGTCGCTCCCACAGTGCTCGGATAGAGACGATCAATGGTCGCTCCCACAGTGCTCGGGTAGAGACGATCAATGGTCGCTCCCCCAAAATCCAGGTAGAGATGATCAATGGTCGCTCCCCCAAAGCTCAGGTAGAGACGATCAACGGTCGCTCCCTCAGCACTCCGGTCGAGACGATCAATGGTCGCTCCCACAATATTCGGGTAGAGACGATCAATGGTCGCTCCCCCAGTGTCCAGGTAGAGACGATCGATGGTCGCTCCCAGGGTGTAGTGAGGAGAGGGACGTCTCCACAACCGGAGGCTGAACTTCAGGGGTCTCGCTCCAGAATATCCCGGAGAGACCTCCCTGTTTCCCCCGGCCTCTGTTCCCTACGCGTGGCCTTCGAGCAGACACACCTGTCGGGCCCCCGTGACAGCCGTTGCCGCAGCCCTCCCCTGACGGCGCCCCTGGTCGTGGGAGACCGGAGTCTGTCGCCTCTTCCGGCCCACCCTAGGACGCCCGGGTGAGACCTCACCACGCCCCCGCGACGCCGGGACCTGACCCAGAGGTTCCTAGACCTCTTCGGCCCCAGTCCTATGGGCCTGACGCCGAAGCCCAGTCCGGAAACCCCCGGACGCGAAAGGACGCCCTCGCGAGCCGCCCCGTGCCCTCCCGGCTCGCCCCGCCCTGACGACGCCCTCAGTCCGACCGGATCGCCGATGACGTGTCCTTATTTCTCTCTATGAGGAAATACGAGTGACCCTGTAACAATCGTGAAGTAGGTTAAGTGTGACTCCCTCTCTCTTAGAATAAGTATTGTGCAGTGACTTTATGTAATCTCCATTAGGGTAAATCGGAACACAATATCCAGTTGAAGGACGAGAATGTGGGTTGAGACCTAAAGTGAAAATACGTGCGAGTGTCACCCCGAATCTTTCTAAAGACATATCTCTAGAACCCGAAGAAAGACTAAAACATTATTGGAGTTCTATTGGCTAGCCTCTAAGTAATATGGTGGAATAGTACTTACGAGTATTCCGACTTTGTTACGCGTTGTGAAGCGAGTCTACATATCATACCTAGAAAATGTGTAAGGAATAAGTTTGTGCCTACATATCAAGGAAGGCGAGTATTAACGATATTCCCCTCCCCGTACGCTATTCCTAAAGACTCTCTCCATTCCTCGCTCCCGCTCTTAAAGCCAAAGTAAGAATCAGAGTTATTTGTCAAAGAATCTTCGCCAACAGAAAACACCTAAACTCCCTTGTTAATATCGGGCATCCTTCAATATTACCATAACTGTCTCCTCGCCGTTGTAAGTCACTCTCCGTGTCTCCCCTACCTCCTCCTGGCGGATCACAAACTTCCCACCCCCCCCTCCTCACGCGCTCCGCGCGCACCTGTATTTACTGCGCTCCTAGTACTAAGATTTGTTGTATTGTCATTAGTATCTAGAAAGCTAGTATCCTGCGAGATACACAATATTTTAGATAAGGTTTTTGTATTGCTCTATATTGTGTTATAATGTTTGCTGAAGTGTCCTGTGTCTGACTGTGGTAATATACGTGTATGGTGTTGCCGAAGGTTTTTATGTCCTACCTCTCTTTACTGCACTAGCTCCGGTCTCGAAAGAGGACCCCGCTCCACGTTGGGTAAAATAGGTACGAGAAGTCGAGCCTAATTCTACCCAGCATTACAACTGTCATGTAATATTTCACTTCCATGTTCACTTCCCTGTTTCTTCCCACTGCCTTCAAGGAACCAGCAACCTTTCTTCCTTGTTGTACCCTATCAAGCAGTTCACCCTCCAAACTTCCACCCTTACTCATCACACTACCCAGGTACTTAAACCTACTTACATTTTCCATTTCGTCATCATTCAAACTCACTGTTAATTAACTGACTTCACCTCTTTCGAAGACCATAACTTTACACTTCCCTACATTCTCCGTTAGATTCCATTTCTTACACACTCTCCCATACTCATCCACCAAGCCTTGCAGCTCCCCTTCGTCTTCACTGAACAACACAATATCATCTGCAAACAACAGTACAGGGAGTTTCCAAACATTTGGCATGTCAAACAGACAAAAATCTTGTGCTATATCAAGAAACTGGATGGCGGGTGCCCCGATCTACCGTACACCAAACGTATAATACAGACGTGGTTTTCAGTTCCATTCTAAACTGATTATTGACAAGAAAAAAAAAATACTTTTTCATAAGTAACTTAATGTTTGATATAGTAATCATTGTCAATACCGATTTGCTATCGATTACCATCTATAGTGTATCCTCTTATTCCTCATCAGGTTTGAACTAAACGACTGAGAAGGCAGTGTATCGGTGCACAAAAATAATCATCCACACCTGTCCCACCTTAGGGTGCAGAGAGACAGGGTCCATAAAGCGAGAACAAACATGACAAAATGAGATCCTACACAAAGTTTGCTCAGTTAAGTTGGTCACACTCCAATTCATTCACAATTATAGCCCCCCATCCCCTAATCCTGGCTCTACCTAAAAAGTACAAACTTATACCTCGCTTAGCCTCGCATTCACCTATCATACAGAGTCCATCTGACGACAGGCAAGTTAAATGGGGTAACAAACCCTGGTCAAACACTTCTTCACACAAAATATAACGAGCAAGCTGCTTCCTTGTCAGTTCCCTAGCCTCAACAGCTTCCACACCTCCTTCTAAGACGCTCATTTATGATATACCATCTTATGATACTATTCTTCATTCTACCTACAAATTAACTCAGATACATAATTTTCAATACCCTATTCAAACCCATTCTCTCTGCCCATAATATCTAACCACACCCTGCTGATTGGGGTCACCTTGACCTGGTGGTGGGGCTTGAAGCTTGACTGGCAGTGCCACCTACTCTGAAGACCTGCCTACCTGCTGGAGGCCTGCTGGTGATATCGCTTGTCCCTGCCCACCTTCCATCTTGGGTGGGGTTTTTGTCTCCCCAAATGTTTGCCATGTGTGGCTTCCCGTAAAGCTGGGAGACGAGAGTCCTGAGTGTTGAGCAATTCAGTTAGCAACACACCTCTTTTGTCCCCTACTCTGGCTAGATGGGAGGCCTAGTTGGGCCCGACCAGGTCAATCAGCTGGTCACTTGCAGTGGGTAGGGTCAAGCAGGCACTGTGGGACCTGATGGAACCTATTGTCCTGGAGTCACGCTTGTGTAGGTCCCCTGGTGGTTACCTGCATTTACTTCCCTGAGGTTGTCAGTGGTTCTATCTAGGACATATAGCCATCCCGTTGAGCTACAAGGGGGATGGAGGAGGGGCGAATGAAGTCATTTAGCCTTTATTCCATGGATCGTCCCTCCCACTACCGACCTGACCTTAAAGCTGACCACATATCTGTTCCTGGCCTGCCCTCTGACCCATCTGATGCAGAGGTTCCATCTCCTAAAGGTGAATTGCTTATTGCCACACTTGAGTCTTATCAACAACTGGCTCGTTCGCAGTTCTGTAGAGCGTCTGATCCTCTTCTCTCTATAAAGTCTCCACCTCAGGTCTTGCCTGGTCTTTACAGACCTGCCCATTTCACTCAGTAAATGGTGATCCATGCAGTGGAGGGTATTTCTGTGATGGACTTGGATATTTTTGAAATGTTACTGCTTGAGGTATGGAGCAAAAAACTGCTTCACAACAAGATAGGAACTTCCTTGTGGAGGTCACCTCTCCGGATGAAAGAGATAGACTCTGTGCTCTGGAGAGTCTGGGGCCTCAGTTACATGCTCGCCGCATCCCACTTTCAACCAATCTCATGGGGTGGTCTACTCTTGGGAGGTGCTCCGGTACTCAGAGGAGAAACTTGTTGAGGAACTCAAGGTCCTTGGTGTTTCTAAAGTTGAAAGATTCCGTTAGAAGACTGATGGTATCCTATTGCTTGTGCCCTACCATTTGCTGACTTTCAATGCCACTGAGCTTCCTTCTTCCATCAAGGTTGCTTGGATGTCGCTAAGGCCGGCTACACACGCTCAGTTTTTTGCTCTGGTTTAACTGTGCAAGCCAAAACTGCACAGTTAAAACAGAATCCCGCCAGTGTATCCACACAGCACAATTATTGGTCAGTATTATCCAGTAGACGAGATGGACGGAAGTGACAAAGACCTACTTCTGGCCATTGATGCTGTAGCATGTGCTATTAAAAACAAGTGAAAAAGGGGGAAATGCAAGAAGTCTGATGTGAGAACTGGCTGTTGAAAAGCAAACAATTTTCTCTCATGAACATGGAAGAATTCAAACTAGAAAATGATGGCTGATACAATTACCTTCGCATGACAGGAAAACTATTTTGCAACTTTTATCTTTAGTTGCTCATGTAATTGAAAGATAGGACACTTGTATGAGAAAAGCCATTACTCCTGACGAACGTCTGACTTTTTTTTTTTTTATGAGACGAAGAAAGAACCAAAGGTTGAGCCCGCATTAACGTTCCTTCCAAGAAAAAACAAAAACAATAGAAAAGAAAGCCAAAATCACGATCCATTCATTTCGAGATACCTGGACACACTGCATTTGAAAGATAGGAGATCATAGGAAGTAGGAACTACAGACAAAGGGAGACAGTTCCGGAGTTGACCTATTGCATAAAAAAAGGACTGAGAGTAACGGTTAACTCTTGCATTAATGAGTTGGACAGCAAAGTGATGAGAGTTTGTTGCTAGACGGGTGCTACGCGCCCGTCATAGAGGTGGAGGGATGCAATCAGGCAGTTCAGAGGAGCAGTGACCATTGAAGTAGCGATAGAAAAGAGATAAAGAGACAACAGCGCGGTGAAGAGACAAAGGTTGAAGGGAGCCAGTAAGAGGAGGAGAGTTGATGAGACGAATAGCCTTTGACTCCACCCTATTGAGAAGAGCTGTAAGTGGGGAGCCTCCCCATACATGAGAGTTGTACTCTAAACAGGGGCAAATAAAACTCCTGTATAAAGTCAACAACTGTGCAGGAGGAAAGAAGGCACGGAGTCGGCTTAGCACACCTAATCTCTTGGAGGCAGATTTTACAAGATGTTATATGATTTTTCCAAGACAAGTCCCGTGTGAATGAAACCCAAAGCATGTTCAAGGATAATGCAGGATTGAGCTGGATATTATTAAACATTAGTGGGTATTCCTGTGGAAGATTTTGACGGGTTGATAGGTGTAGAAACTGAGACTTTGATGCATTAAAAAACATGTCATCCAAGATTATTTTTACCCCAGTCAGAGATACGAGCCAAGTCAGACATTAGGTGTGCCATAGCCTCATTCCTTGTTTGTTAAAGTAACTGCTGAGATGGACGTTGCGGGAACCGAATGGAAAGGTGAAGGGTGGAATCATCAGCGTACGAGTGGATAGGGTTAGATGTACAGTTTAGAAGAAGAGAGAGTTGGTGATAGGACAGAGCAATGAGGAACACCACTGTAAACAGATGCAGGAGAAGAACGATGGTCGACTACAACAGCAGCTATGGAATGACCAGAAGGGAAGCTATAGATGAAAACACAGATAGAAAGAATGATGCTCGTCTACAACAGCAGCTATAGAACGACTGGAAAGGAAGCTATAGATGAAAGCACAGAGAGAATGATAGAACCCGTAATAGGGCAGTTTGGAAATTAAAGCTTTATGCCAGACTCAGTCGAAACCCTTTGAGATGTCAAGTGCAATTGCAACGCTTTCACCAAAGTCCCGAAATGAAGATGACCAGGAATCTGAAAGGTAGGTGAGAAGATCGCCAGTGGAGCGTCCCTGACGGAACCCATACTGACGATCAGAAAGAAGGTTGTAATAGGAAAGATGCTTTAAATTTTGTCTGTTAAGAGTGGACTCAAAAACTTTTGAAACACAGGACGTTAAAGCAATTGGACGATAGATATAGGGTTGGGAACGGTCACCCTTCTTTGGGACTGGGTGAATGAGATCAAACTTCCAGCAAGAAGGAAAGGTAGAAGTAGAAAGACAAAGGCGAAAGAGTTACCTAGGCAGGATGTAAGCACAGAAGAAGTTCTTGAGGACAACAGGAGGGACCCCATCAGGCCCATATGCCTTGTTAGTATTGAGGCCAGTGAATGCAGAAAATAAAGCAGCTGAAGAAATTTTAATGTCAAGAATGAGGAAGTCAGAGGGGGGAAGTGATGGAGGACCAGCACTGGAATCGTCTAAGGTGGAACTGGAGGAGAAAATCTAAGCAAACAGATCTGCTTTATCAGTAGAAGAAATAGCTACAGAGCCATCAGAGTAGAAAAGAGGAGGGAAGGATGATGAGATAAAGTTGTTAGAAAGGTTATTGGCAAGGTGCCAGAAGGAGTGGGAAGAATTCGAGTTGGAGAGTTGAGAGCATTTAGTATGGATGATGATATCTTTTGTAGAGCGAAGAACAGACTTAGCACGATTCCGGGCGGAAACATAAAAAAGATGTGATTCGATGGCGGGTTGGCCCCGGTACCTTTTATAGCCCCTCTCCTTGTTGCGGACAGCATTAGAACAAGCGTGATTAAACCAGGCTTTCTTGCATTAGTCAGAGGATATGAGAAAGGAATGTATGCTTCCATGCCCGAGAGAATAACCTCCATAATGCGCACACTTAGGTGGCTTGTGGCCACGGAAGCAATAATCATTCCAGGGAATATCAAAGAAGTACTGCCTGAGTGCCTCCCAATCTGCAGCTCCAAAGTGCCACAGAGGACGTTTCTTTGGAGGGTCCACAGCCCGTACCGGAGCGATGGGACAGGTTAAAATAACAAGGTTATGATCGGAGGAGCCCAACGGAGAGAAAAGATCAACAGTGTAAGCATAATGATTAATTGTAAGGAAGAGGTCAAGTACGTTGGAGCTGTCTCCAAGGCTGTCAGGGATACGGGTAGCGTGCTGTACAAGCTGCTCTAGATCATTAAGGATAGAAAGAATGAAGGCTTGTTCACCAGGTGGATCAGTCAAAGGAGGTGAGAGCCAAAGGTGGTGGTGAACAATGAAATCTCCTAGAATGGAGATTTCAGAGAAAGGAGAAATGGATAGAATGTGGTCCATCGTAGAAGATAGAAGAATTTTTGATAGTCAGTAGAATTAGGAGAAAAGTAAACAGTGCAGGTATATTTAGTCACAGAATGACAGGAGAGCCGAAGCCAGAGTGTAGAGAATTCAGAAGAATCAAGTTCAGGAACCCAAGAGCAAGATAGGTCGTTGCATACATATACGCAACATCCAGCTTTGGCTTTGAAATGAGTATAGAGAAAGTAGGAGGACACAGAGAAGGGTTTGCTGTCAGTTGCCTCAGACAGCTGAGTCTCATTAAGAAAGAGAAGATGAGGTTTAGAGGAGGAGAGGTGGTGTTCAACAGAGAGAAAGTTAGAGGAAAGCCAGCGAATGTTGCAGAAATGAAGAAGAATTGAGGCAGACAGTGGATCCAGGCAACTCAAAGAGTCGTTGCCGGAAGAGGGGTGGATGGTAGGGGCATTTATGCCCCCCCCCCCCCGGGGACTCCGAGGCATTGTTGTTTTGCGTCATTTTTCTTCGATCTAATTTTGAAAAGGAAGTGTAGCGTTTACTGTGCATGTAGTTTCGTGATGATAGAGAAACTTGTATTGGAGAGCATGCTGGCCTACTCTCTGTGTTACTGAAACGCTGAAAAAGTTCAGGAAAGGGGGATGGTCAGGAACTAGTCCTCAGAGCTGATGAAACGAGAGCTCCAGCTCTCCTTGTCATCAGTTTTCCATCCGCCTTGGGAGTACTGCCCTGCTCAACTGGTGCTACAGTCTACTCCTGCTGCTCTAAGGCTTCTGGCAACAGGGAGATCCTATAGCGACCTCCAGTACAGAACAGCGATGTCACCACATGCACTGAGTGAAGTTATACCTGAGACTTGCAGAACTCTTCTTGCTGTATTAATTTTTTTGTTTTTGTTTTTTACGTGTCCGACTCTGGGCAAAGGCTTCAGGGCCTATTTCTCAGGGGCAGTGCCCTATCCCAAGGCCCAGTAGTCCTCCTACACCTCCACATGTCACCACTTCGGCGCTAACACCTACCATCCATATTGAATACATGCTAGGACTGTTTCATATAGGATTGGTGTATTGGTATTAGCAGGGGTATTTTTACGACATGTCGGCGGGTCATCTGGTAGGTCAGGAAAGTCTGCTTTTTAGGAAATTCAAATCCTTAAACTGTTCCCTGCCCCAGCCAGGATTCGATCCTGGGTCCATTAGGACCGCAGGCCGCCTCTCTACCGATTCAGCCACCACCTCCCCCAGACAAAAGACAAAAACTGCAAGGTATGGTATTTATTTGGGTATGAATTTGTTTGCAACATATGTTCTCCTATTATTCTTCATGCAAATGAATATACTGTAAATGCAACATGAATGAAAAAAAAGAAAGTAACCTGTTAATACTGGTGTAAACAGGTACAAGATTGCACATGTCAGACATCTAGCCACAACTGACGCTGTGTGCGGACTGAGCAAACTTTCAACTTTGCCTCCCCATGCTGCAGTTTAACTTTACAGTTCAAATCTGTGCTGTTATGTTTTCTGTCATCAACGGATATCGTTCAGGCCAGGATTTTGATCTGCACTGTTAAAACCACACAGATAATTCATCATGCACACGCTCTGTCGTAACTGTGCAGTTTTGGCCTGGACAGTTAAACTGGAGCAAAAAACTGAGTGTGTGTAGCCAGCCTAAGGGTGAAGCCATAGGTACCCAGTCCAAGACGTTGTTATCACTGTCAGAAGTTTGGCTACATCAGTAAATCTTGTTGTTGACTATTCTAGGGGCTTCCTGCGATAAATGTGTGGAAGTTCCCATGAGGATTTGAATTTTGTATGGACAGCTGTGTCAATTGTGGAGGTGACCATGCAGCTTCCTCTAATCTTGTGACATATAAATTTGAGTATGAGGTCTTGTCTCTGGGCACTCATGAGAGGATTGCCTTTACGGAAGCTAGATGCAAGGTCATGTCTATATCTAATCGACCTGAAGTTTCCTTCGTTTCAGCTCTGTCATTTCATACTGCTCCTCTGTCTCAGGTTCCCAGGCGATCCATCCAGTCCAGCCACCATTCTGGTGGTAGTGAACAGGATCCTCAATGACGTCAGAGCCCAGTTACTTTGTTTACGTCTAGTGTGTCCGATGGAATACTGATCCCTCAGTGCCTGTCAGCAACAAATTTGCAGCTTTGGAAGACACTGCTGATGGGGAAGGCACCGCAGCTAGTACTCCCAGGAATATGTGTACGAGAATGCCTCTGATTCCTTCTGATCCTGTGCAGGCTGAGGTACATGACCCTAACCAGTCCTTCTCCAAAAGCATTTGGGAGTCCTCTGAGTTGTTGTTTGATGTTTCCCCAGAAAAAACCTCACGTGCTGATCAGGGTGGTTCCCTGTCGTGGCCACCGAGTTGGATTGTGGCCTTGCGGACCTAGACCCCAAGGTTTCCTCATTATGGCCTGGAGCAAAGTCTCCCATTGCATGCTTGAGGTTGGGTCCCAGGGGTTTCACGTGTTTCTTTATCCTGTCTTTGCCATCTTCAGAATCGAGAGTCTCTCTTTCCTCGTCCACGGGGTTAGCCATGGTTTGGAAACCTCTTACTAAACCTGATCCTTGGCCATGTACTCAGAAACCCGTCAAAGTTCCCAGTATTAAGAACTCTGATACTGGAAGTACCTTGATATAATGTCACTCTTTAATGGGATCTACAATTCAGCAGAATTGTCGTGGTTTACGTGCTAGTTGGCAGGAAAAGCATAGTCTTATTGCCCACTTTACCACAGTAGGCATATGCATCCAGGAGACCATGGTTAGGGATGCTGCTCCTTCCGGCTCTCCTGGTTACCATGTATTTTATTCTGATCCTCCTCCTGGCCAAGGATATCATGGTGGTACTGCTATCCTTGTTTGCTGTGATGTCCCATTCACTTGTCCGAGTCTTTCAACTCCACTAAATGCTGTTGCCGTTCAGATTTTCCTTTGCCATCATTGTACAGTGTGTAGTCTCTATCTCCCTCCTAATGCTCATGTTGGGAGGGTAGATCTCAACTACCTCGTTCGTGATCTTCCTTTCCCATTTCTTTTACTGGGTGACTTAAATGGTCATCACCACTGTGGGGTAACTGGACGACCAACCCTCAAGGTGTTTGGCTGGCATCTTTGGTGGAAGATGAGGAACTGGAGGTTATGAATTCTGGGGATATGATGTACTTTCATTGTCAAACTGATGTGCTTACAGCCATTGATATGTATCTGTGCTCGGCTACTGCTGTTTTGGATTTTAGTTGGAGGGTGTTGCTGGATTCGCATGGAAGTGACTTTAACATCTGCTGATTGTGAACCACACTGTTGCCTTCCTCACTAGTGCCTGAATAGGGCAGATTGGAGGCGTTTCATGGAGTTATGTTATATGTTATTGATGTGATGAACTCGACAGCTCTTTTTATCTATTCCCAAGACATCTGGTCATTTTCCCAAGCGTCCTGTTCCCTGATGGATCCCTGATGGATCCTCCATTTTTGAATCTACAAAACTCGAAGCCTAACTCAAATGAAATGGTAAAAAAACACACACACACACAAATGCAGAGAACCCATACATCGTGTACAATGCCACTTAACTCAC
>NC_136961.1:11840461-12032961 GCF_032717465.1 Coenobita brevimanus | reverse complement strand
TGCTCTACCCCTGCCTGTCTGACAGCAGATCTATCGCCGCAGGTAAGCTACTGTCTCAATGGGGGTGTCCCATGGTTTCCCAACACCGTTGGTCTTATGTATCCTATATGCATTAGTGTGGTGTTTGCTGTGCAGTGCTCCATTACCGGTATGCATGTTGTGTTGTGAGGGCCAATTCTACAAGCAGGGCATGTTTACTGGTGCTAGTAAATGTAGCAGTGGATTTGTCTGGAGCAATTATCATCCTGTTTTTCTGGACCCAAGTCTCAAGTGTGTTGAAATAATGCTGTTGCAGTGCGCATGTTGCGTTTGCAAAATGGCTTGTGGCTGCTACGTGGTTACAGGAAATCCTCATTATTATGTTAGTGATGTTTCCAAAAATTATAAATTTTTCCCCCATGGAACTGGTACACGCAATCAAGGGTGTGTTTTAAAGTATAATTTCCCAAAAAATTTGTATATGCGTCCAAGTCTCTATCATCTTTGGAATATTAGCCAACAGAAGAAAATGAGTAACGGAATAAGTGAAATATAACATTTGTGTTACGAGTGAATGTAGCAACGAATAAAGTTATAGTTTTAGAGTAAAAAGTCACGGAGTGCATACTGAGATTAAATGGTCAGGAAATGAAGAATGTGAATTCCTTTAAACAATGAGGTAATATGATAAGCAACGACTGATGTTTAGAGGATCAAGTACATGACAGGGTACAGAAGAGAAGCAAGATTGCAGGTTCATTGAGAACAGAAGCGTGAAGTGAGCATGGAAATAAAAAAAATCACCACATGACGGTATTGTGATCCTCGCTGTAACATAATTATGGAAGTGTAGCTTGGACTTTGTTGGAAGGACACAGATCAAGACAGAAGAATGGAAGTCGGTTATTTGAGAGGAACATGTGGAATTCCATGGATAGACAGATCAAATAGGCAGTGAAGGAGCATTGTTGTATTGACGTAAAATTGCCGGAAAGCATTAGTAAAAGTACTCATGATTTGACCATGTGGTGAGAATGGAAAATGAGAGATTCGGAGTGTATGTGAATGAAAAGGAGGAGAGGAGAACAAGGATTAGATGGCAGGACTGGGTAGGACGGCTATTAGAGAGGGAAGTTGAATTGGAGAAAGAACATCCTTATGACAACAGACAAGATTCGTTGGTGGCTAGCCCTTCTAGGATTAGGGCATCTGCCTATCACCAAATACGTAAGCATGCAGATAGCTCGTATCAGAAAACCAGTGACCATGCTACTAACTGTAGGGCTTTTTCATCTGCTGGTGGCACTCCAAGTGTTGCCGCCTTCAGCCACTTCAGTGCATGGTCCCCAAGCCTGAAGGTCTCCATGCAGGATCTCACCACATGTCTACCTTGGTCTGCCTTTGCGTTTTTCTGTTCACATTCACAACCGCAACAGTCCTCAACCAGTTACTCTCCCTCCTCGTCTCACCATGTCCAGACCATCTCAACATACTAATTTACATAAAGTATGGCCAACGGCCATACCACGTTGAGTACACCGCTTCCCGTTCGATCAGCGAAGTTAAGCAACGTTGGGTCTGGTTAGTACTTGGATGGGTGACCGCCTGCCAACACCAGATGCTGTTGGCATAACGTTCTCCCTGCGTGTCAAGTGGTGTTGGTGGAGGATTAGTGCCCCTCCCTGTAAAACAATTAACTCTAAGCCGTTGGCCACCCCGTTTGGGATACATGGCGTCTGGCAATGAATGAATGAAATAATATTTCCTAAATCACATCTCTCTTGCAGTACACAGTTTTTCATTCGAGCAAACAGTGATATCCTTTGCAAGCACCTTAGCCTCTTCATTTCTGTGAATTCTCTGTGTGTGAATCTTGATCTCTTGCAGGCCACGTCTCACTGCTATACAGCATAATACTTTTCACATATGTTTTGCACAGAGTACCCTTACCATAAAAAAAGAGGCAACATTCAATAAATTTCTTCCATTCATGAACCTAGCACTGATGCTAACCTCTGCACCACCTTCCGTACTCGACATATTCCCAGTTAACAAATCCTTCACTCATTCCAAGTAACTGCCTCCTTAGTTGTCGTTCTCCATTATGTTGTCCTCGGTTCCTGTACCCCTACATATTGTACACTGTAACTTTCTCGTATTTTGCAGTCTATCTCCAACACTTCTGCATCGAACGTGGACTTATCTATTCCAGGTTGTAAATAGGACAGAATTTCTCCTAATTCCCAATTTACACACAGCTCAGAGCCACACTCCTTCTTTCGTGATACAACCTCCCTCAGACATACAATATTTGCAACGTTCTTTGTTTTACGTATATGAACTTTTGTTCCCTTGCTTGCATCTGTCACTCTGGCTGAAGGAATCAGCTCATGAAAATCTGTTAATATGGAACTTGGGACTATATTCATCAAGTTCTTCATTTTCACGACTTTTCAGGATAACCAAGCATTGTTAGTTGTGAATTATGATCAGAAACTGTCTCTGAGAGGTCCTACCATGTGAGGCAAAAAACCCGATAAATGGCTTTGCACAACACTCCCAGGCGAGGAATACTTCGGGTTCAGACAACTACTCATATTTATCTATTCTGTACCACTACAATATGTTCCCTGGTATAGGCTGGACTCATTAGCCTCTCATAGCACTGGCCCAAAACCAGGAAATGTACAATTTCAGTCTCATGACCCTTGGTAGGCTCGGTCAAAGTTAGGCGAAATGGACGTTAACAAACTGTGGATGCTGCATGCATGTTGGCGTCACACCCATGATACCAGAAACATGGTGTACCCAGTATCATTGTTAATTAATGTCAATATGGAAAAGAAGAAACAGCTTACACAGGCCTTCTAAAACATACGGTACACACAAAATATATATTTTTTTTTTCACTTAGATATTCATTGTAATTTGGTTGCCTAGTGTATGGTAGCAGTATGAATGCAGATAAAAGTATGAACAAGCAATTGCACAACCAACTTAAGCTCAAACAGGTCGGCAAATAAAAACCATGATGCTTACAGATGGTGCCGGTGGTGTCATCGTAGTCAAACTTGTAGACACCCTTGAAGGAGTCGATATAGTAGAAGTGTTTCCTGTCAAGACTCCATGTCATCCCATTGGAGAGAGTCACCTGTGGCAAAATGGACTAGAGTAGAATATGGTAGAAAAATACTGTATGGCATCGGAGTGAAGGTATTAACACCGATCGACTATCTGGGTAACTGACTTTATGACTTTCAAGACCAGCTACAAAACCTCAAAATCATCATCATCATCAACATCATCATCTTGACCTTTTATCCACCTATAAACGTATCAAATGTATTCGGCGACAATGGCTGGCAAACCTCACGCGGTATTATGTTCATGCGTACGTACAGTACATGAGATATGAAAAAGATTGACTATGGTCGTACCATTCTAAAGTGGCGGTTTGGGTAGGGCACCAACCTCTGTACAGTGTTGCCACGTTTTCCATATCGCGATGCCTCTCTCTCTCTCTCTTTCTCTCTCTCTCTCTCTCCTGGGGGTAGATGTGCATCACCCTAGGGAATTTTGTTTCTTTTGTGTCTTATAAACTTGTGCTTTCATTTCTTTATTTTGTTTTTATTATATCTAATTATGTTTTAAAATATTATTGTTTTACATATGGCGCCAGATGACCTCGTTGTTGTGGCGCCATGATTTGTTTTCATTCAGTCACTCTCTCCCTCCTTCGTTCCCTCCCTTCCTCCATCTCTCACTCAGCTGCACTCAACACTGCCCCTGGTCTGCCTTCCCCCCACTCTCTCTCTCTCTCTCTCTCTCGTCTGTGGTATTTTAGGATACATTTTGGTTGTTTTCTTTTACGTTATAATGTACATATTGTAAATTTGACTTTATTTCCACACCACCCAGGAGGTAAAAATCTTGGCGCGTTTTTTTTAAGAGGTGTCCCCAAACAGGCCTATTCCTCTATCCCTCGGGTCGGGCTGGGTGTGTGTGAGTGTTGCCGCTCACGAGGGTTTTAATGTATATATATTTTTTTTACTAAGAAATTGGCACATTTTTTCTTTTATTCCTGCACATTATCTTATAATCATAGCTGTGACATTATTACCCACCCCAGAAATACGGTAACAGCCAATAAAAGTGACTACTTTTTTTAAAGCAACACTGTAAAATAATTATGCCACGTTTCTGTATTGACGTATTAATATTTTACGCATAAAAAGTTTACTGTTCTTTCATATATTATAATACACACGTTACCATTATATTCTTATGTGTTTATCTTATTGTGATGCCTATTACATATATCAGAGCCGTTCACATAGCGGGTATGGAAAACGTGGCACCACTGTACAGAGGTTGGTGCCCCACCCAAACCGCCACTTAAGAATGGTACCACCATAGTATTAACCTATTCAGCCCCTGAAGGAAAAGTATATGCCGTATTTTTCTTTTTGCTACTAGATGATTTTGCTCATCTTAGCTGAATCCTTTACTAGTGAAGAGACAACATGAAGGTTAAATCTATCCTTCTTGATTGAAACGTTTCTCCAAAGCTGAATACAATAATCTGGTGGTAGAATGCAACAGACCCATTTTAAATATCAGTTAATTAAAGAGATAAAGGCATCTGCCTTTCACTCCTTATAGTGTCAGTACAGTCACGCACGTGGGTGTCCGTGTGTGTGTGTGTGTGTGTGTGTGTGTGTGTGTGTGGGCCTGTTTGAGTCCCCACCCCTTTCTGGACGGCGAGTCTGTATAACAACGTGACTTCGCACACACCCATACACACGGCAAAACTATGACGTTGATGTAACAGAGTATGAAAGGAATATATTCGTCAGTCATGTGTTATGGACAGTCATAATCAATTACATATCCAACGTGTATGATAAGATACGAAGGTTGGAGCCCCTTCAGTGTCTAACTTTTCAATAAGGAAGTGAGCAGTGACGACGGTAATGCAGGTCGAGATGCATTCTGATAGTTGAGAACATTTTCTTCGTATCCACAATAATAATGTTGTAAACCAGTACGAGCTAAACTCGCACATTATCTATCATTAACGTTGTTTAGCATATCTTCGTCATACCGTATATTCCTTCAAATATCCAGTGAAAACCAAATCTGAATAATAAGAAATAAAACATTGTAAGTAGACCAAGATCGGAAACAATGAGCAGTGAAGCAGTCTGAACCGGCCGATGTTGCAGTGTAACAACCCCGAGTCTAAAACAACACTACTGAAGGAAAAAACACGAAGCAGGTAAGAAACTATTCATGTAATAACTAAAGGAAACAATTGACCTACTTCAATTGTTTCCTATAGTTATTAGGTGAATAGTTTCTTACCCGCTTCGTGTTTTTCCTTCAGTAGTGTTGCCTTAGACTCCGGGCTGTTCCATTCCGAATTTGGCCAACTCAGACTGCTTCACTGCTCATTGTTTCCAGTCTTGGTCTACTTATAATGTTTTTTTTTTCCTATTATTCAGATTTGGTTATCAATGGATTATTGGAGGAATATATGACGAAGATATGCTAAACAACGTCAATGGTAGATACAGTGTGCGTTTACTTCTTACTGGTTTACGACATTATTATTGTGGATACGAAGCAAATTTTCGAAACGATTAGGATGCATCTTGACCTGCACTACCGTCGTCACTGCTCACTTCCTTAAAGAAAACTTAGACACTGAAGGGGCTCCAACCTTCAAATCTTATCATACACATTGCATATGTAATTGATTATGATCACCGATAACACATGATTAACAAACATAATCCTTTCTTACTTTATTACATCAACGTCGCAGTTTTGCCGTGTATGTGTGTTTGGGTAGTACCGTTGTTACACAGACTTGCCGTCCAGAAAGGGGTGGGGACTCACACACACACACACACACACACACACACACACACACACACACACACACACACACACACACGGACCCCCACGAACTTTTATGAGTGACTGTACATTGCACTCTGCCTCCTATTCATCAAGACAACTGCTTTCTGCTGATCCATGAGTCTGACACACGTTTCAGTGAATTTCTCAGTAACATATATGTTGCCCTCCATGAAGCTACATTATTCCTGGCACATCCTATTATAGCCTAGTTGGTCTGTTTTCACCAAATTGAACTGGGTCACTACCCCATCTTGAATACTAAGTTGTGGTTGTATGAATTTGATGAGTCTTAGCCATGACGTAGGAATGACTCTCCTTGATGACTAGTAAAATCAACCATCCAGTCTGATTACACCTTGCCATCAACTAAGCTGATAGACATAAGGAATCTCTTCTTTTCATTTTCTATTCTTTTTTTTCTCACATCGATTAGATCTTTAGTAGACTTAAGTGTCTGCCCCAAAGATAACCACAGTATGAGTCAATAGGTCTCAAGTTATCTGTACTTTTTATGTGCTCCTATGTACTTTTCGTCAGATTAAAACGTAAGTGTTGATCTTCAGGTAATCTTCCATAATTTCTGAATTTACACTCTGCCACCCTTTTATTGTATAGTGTAGTAAGCTTCATTCAATCAATCAATCAAGAAGGGGCAAATGCCGCTGGGCACATAGCCGCACTCACCCTCCAGCTCCACCCACTCGGGTCCCTTTGTGCAATCCTCCAGGCAGCGACTCTTCCTCATCTAAGTATCTTTTGACAGGAGTGATCGACTTGCTCCAGCCATGAGTTATGTGGCCTTCCTCTTGGCCTCTGGAAAGCAAGCCACATGCCCATACAGATGGAGTTGGCGCTGATGTATTATGTGGGTAACAGGCCTTGATTCAGTCTCACAGAGTAGTCGTTCATTACACACCCGGTTTTACCAGTGATTTCTCACAATCCTGCGAAGACACTTGGTACCAAAGGAGTCAATTTGCCGCTCAAGTCACTGTTTAGTGTCCATGTCTCACAACCATAAAGTAAGACAGGGAGCATCAGCACCTTGACAATGCAAACTCTCGTCCTTCTACACCAATAACGACAGAGCCAAATATCCGAACTGAGTGAATCCATAAGCCTGTAGGTGAGACCAGTGTGACGAGAGATCTTACTGTTTGATCGACTGTTGTTATGGACCACACCACCAAGATAAGTGAATCTTTCGAAGATGTCTATATCCTCACCACATGCTTGGACCGACTGAAATGCTTCATCCAACAGGCCACCAAAAGCCTGGGCCTTGGTCTTGGACCAAGAGACCTTTAATCCAAAGGCTTTGCATTCTCGTGAAATTCCTCAAGGGCACTCAGTAGTGTCTCCAGCAACTCGACTAGTATAACTGCATCATCAGCAAAGTCAAGGTCGGTAATCCTGAAATTGCCACTTGATACCCCACAATGACTTTGACTCACAGGCTGGTCTCACTCCATGCATGTGTTGAAAAGTGTGGGGGGCAAGGACACACCCCTGTCTTACACCAGAGCTTTCTGGGAAGAAGTTGGACGCTCACCCTCTTCCACCACATTTGACAGCACTCTCAGTGTATAGTACAAGCCAGCAATCAGCCAGACTATCCCTGTAGGGATCCCATGGAGTTGCAAGAGTTCCCATAGTACCTCCCGATTTACTGAGTCAAACGCCTTCTTGAGATCCACGTACAGTAGGCTGCCAGCAGACCTTGTTGAAACTCAAGATGACGTTCCACAAGAACTCAAAGAGCTAGGATACGGTCAACAGTAGACTTCTCGGGCGTGAATCCGGATTGCTCAGTCCTCTGAAACTTTATCAAATGATTCCAGATATGCATCAGGAAAATGTGAGCAAAAACTTTGCCAGGCACACTGAGCACTGTAATACCACGGTAGTTACTACAGTCACGCTGGTTTCCTTTTCCTCTCAAGATAAAGGTGACCAAACCCTTTGGCCAGTCAGGAGGAATGATATCAGTTTGCCACATGGCTTCTAGGACAGCATGTAACCCCTTGATCATGGCTTCACCCCCAGCTTTGATCAATTCTACTGGGATGTCAAAATCTCCTGCTGCTCTACCACTTTTCAACCTAGTCACTGCCTTCTTGATTTCATCTTGAGAAGGTACGGCTTTGTCAATTGGTGGAACAGCAGTCAATGGTTGTACACCAGCCGATGGAAGCTCTCCACAGAAAGGTTTAGCCACATACAGCCGATCAAAGTACTCAGCCCAACAAGCGCTATGCTCACTTGCCCCCGACATGAGCCATCCATCTGCTGTCCAAACAGAGTTAACCTGAGATCCTCTGTAGTTTCCATGACATACCTTCCCTTGCTCCTTCTCAGCAAAACTTGTGTCTGTCGAAACAGAAGTCTGTGCTGTTCCCAATCCCCAGCCAGTCTGGCAGCACGACTCTCAATTGTTGCCAGCGTCCCCTCTGAGATGAATCCACCTTCACCTCGGGCAGATTCCAAAACACATAGCTGCTGCCAAGGTAGCAGGTTTAAAGGTATCATAATGTTCAACAGGATCCTCAACAGTACTGAACACTTCAAACCGATATGAGACTGCCACTGCATATAAATATGCACACTCCACATCACTAAGTTTCTCAAGATGGAACCATTTATGGTGATAAAAAAATGACAAATATACCAAACCCTTTCATTCTGTGGAACACAAGTGCAATCAGACTGTGGGATTGAATTAGCTGGTAACCTAATCAAACTTACATGCAACCACGACTAAGTAGCCTACTTTTTCAAACTGTGAGTAGTCCAGTTCTGTTAGGTGAGAGGAGACCAACTGTACACTCGAGATATATTTACCGCTGTAACATAGTTCCATAACACCTTCAGTCAGAGGACAACTTTTTTTCTAACTACAGTCAGACGATTTTATTCAACTTCAGAAGGACTTCCTAGCAAATGGGTTGATGAAGGCTATGGCTAACCTTCCAGCCTGAAAAATCTCTCCTAAGCCGAGTCAGACCTGCTGGCTGTTGTTATTATTGCTCAACGTCGGTCTGTCTGACCGAGCAGATCCACCGACCGCAGGTAGGCAACTGTACGTATTGGGTTGTCCCATAGGTTCCCTACACCACTGATGTTGTCTAAGTCTTTGTGTGGCATGTGCTGTGGAGTGCTCCATTACGTATGTTATGTTGTGTGGGCCTGCTCTACAAGCAGGGCACATGTCATCTGTGATTACACCCAGCCCAGATCTAGCTGGTAACTGAGGTGGGCTGAGTGATGCCCTGATCTAAGCCTAGCTAGATGAACTTGCAATGGGTGGATGTTGGCAGGGATGTTGTATTGCCCTGCACGTGAAGTAATTATGTGTTTCTTCGTTGCTTGTGTTGGAATGTCTGAAGGAGGGATATAGCTGTAGAGTTTTGACAATATTCGTGTGGTGATTGTTTTGTGCCTAGGTGTGTTTTGGGTTTCTGTCATGTAAATGATAGGTGTGTTGTGTACTGGAACAGGCTGCTACATAGAAATGTCTGACTCTTATATCAAGGTAGTCTCTGACAGGGAGGATTTTAGTTTCAGAATGTAAATGAGCTATGGAAGAGGTTATGGTGCAGCCAATGGCGATGAGTAAGACACTTTTATATGGTTTGTAAGGTGATGTAGTGAGTATTAGATAGGATGGGATCCCGGTCAAATTTTACACGTTGCCCTCATCCGATTTTTGACTTTTCGTTAACATTTTCTAGTAGAACTGGTCATTCTAAGAATCTTTTCTTCTATGGCATTTCTCTCGCAAATTGATAATAAACGAGTTACACGCGACTTCCGCCAATCACAATCACAGATAGGTGGTATTATTTTGTACTTACACCCAACTCACTGACAACAAAAGTGGCTAACTCACCTTATACTTCACGCAATTCTAAGCATTTTTTCTTCTATGACACTTCCGTCTTAAATCAACCGTTGATGAGTTATGCAATTTATTACACTTTCATTTTCTATGGTAGAGATTTTTCCTGCCGTGGTCGGACAATTGTGTGTGTTCGTTGGTGCTTGTTATGTGTGTGGGTGGATAAAGCGCATGCGTGGCACATGAATCAGCCAATCACAAAGTAGAATTTCAAATGCCCCATGCTAGGGCTCGCAAGATTTGAAAGTCAGTTCGTCTCCAACCATAGACTGGGAAGCCTGCAAAATTTATTACTTCACTGCTATTTCACAGTTCTACCAGCAAGAAGATAAAACTGTTGCCTTTGTGCGATCGCATAGTGTTTTACCTTCAACAGGAACAAAGGACCCAAATCAAGGCAAAAGTCTCATTTTACATGAGGATCAGTCGTGTTGCACTGTTGCCAGTCACCAGTTGCCGTTACAGCTACAGACGACTCTTCAGATGCAGACGAGGAACTGTAAACTGCTAGGTAAATGCATTATTTCTTTATTTACACCCGGTTAGGTTAGATGAGGTTTGGTTAATGTCATGGGGGGTCTGGGGGGGGAAGCCCACCAGTTAGGAAGCACGGCCAGGGTTGGGGGTCTGGGGGGCGAAGCCCCCCAGTTAGGAAACACGAACTCCCTAAGAAGCTTAAAATTATTTTCTTCCGAAGGATTTTAGTGTTTTTCGTTTGATTTTGATAACAGTTCCAGTAGGAAATCACTCGCTTTTGCGTTTTTCCCCCACCCAACACCCCGGTTTCCCACAGGTCCCCTAGTATTATTGGGGGGAGGGGGAAGAACCGCAAAAAAATACGTTTCACGTGATAATAGGCGTCCAACCTGAGTGTTTTCTGTTGTTTTTGGTGTGATTTTTGTTGATTTGGACCGGTCCTTTCCACCGGAAGTCGCTAGTGGCGTTCAACAAAAACTTGGGACTTGCGATAGAAACGAAGGTCAAAATCGATCGAATCACACCATAAACAACAGGAAACACTCAGGTTGGATGAAAAAATCGGATGAGGGCAACGTGTAAAAATGAGGAGTACGTGTAAAGTTTGGTCTTCCGGGACAAACTTTCAAATGTGAGCGGGTGAGCGGACAGCGTGCGCTCGTCTGTGATTGTGATTGGTGGAAGTAAATCGCGTGTAGCTCGTTTATTATAAATTTGCGAGAGAAATGTCATAGAAGAAAAGATTCTTAGAATGACCTGTTCTACTAGAAAATGTTAACGAAAAGTCGAAAATCGGATGAGGGCAACGTGTAAAAATTGACCGGGATCCCTTATCTGGGAAGCATAGGCAATCACTACTCCAATATATTGTTTGTATTTTTTCTCCCCGAGTCTGGCCTTGTGGTTGACCTGCGTGCATTAAGTTTGAACGTGGTTCCTTTGGTTAAAAAAAAAAAAAAAAATTAAAAGGATTTGCCATCGGACTGAATGAGTTAATCCTTTTCTCTTTACTAACACTATATCAATAAATCAAATTATGCAACGGGTAAGAGTATTTATTCCCGCGCTCATGGAGCGACAGCATGGTGTGTGTGTGTGTGTGTGTGTGTGTGTGTATGTAAACAAAATAACTTGAACATTTTTATTCAATTTAAACAGTCTAGTGGAAGGGCTGAGGGTCAGCTAACGAGTAAACCTATTGTTTTTAAACACAGATTAAATGCCAACAGCACAGGGCTAAGTATTGACTTAGCAAAATCGGTTTGAACAGTTTTGTCCAGTTTAAATCAAACATGGGAACGGGATGTGGGTAAGACACGACTGACGTGATTCAGTTTGGAGAACACTCAGTCAAATGTCAAAAACATAGATTAAATGCCAGAAGCACAGGGCTAAGTAAAATATTGACTTAGCAAAATCAGTTTGAACAGTTTTATCCAGTTTAAACCAAACTTGGGAACAGGATGTGGGTAAGACACGACTGACGTGATTCAGTTTAGAGAATACTCAGTCGAACGTCAAGGTCACAGCACAAGGCCAATTTTCGGTCAGTGTGTGTGGGTTTTAGCAACATGGCTAACAACTCTGATCTGATTTCAACTCCATCTGGTGCCACGACTGAGGACCAGCCAAAGAGGAAACCGATTTTTTGAGCATGTCAAATGTCAGTCTCACAGCATGGAGTTAACTAAAACCCTTTTTATCCTAATTAGAACTTTGTGGAAAGGCTAAGGATTATGCAAGAATAAAGGGATTCGATTTGAGAACAATCACTCAAAGGTCAAAGTCACAGAGATATCTCACAGCCCAAGCTCACAGGGCAAAGTTTGCATTGTTTTGTTGTATCGTTTATAAAGGCTCCAACATGCTTGCATGCATCGACACTGGTCACCTACTGGCGGCTCTCAATGCTGCTCGATCTCTGGCATCCTCCCTATTCAGTCCCTATTCAGTTACCTGATTTTTTTTGTGTGTCTGAGTCAGGGAAAAGGCTTTAAGGCCTATCCCAAGACCCAGTAGTCCTCCTACACACCTCCACATATCACCATTTCAGCGCTAACACCCACCGTTCATATTGAATACATGCTAAAGCTGTCTTGTACAGGTCTGGTGTACTGGTATTAGTGGAGGTATTTTTATATGTTGGCAGGTCCTCTGGTAGATCAATAAAGTCTGCTTTTTTATTAAATTAAAATCCTCATACAGTTCCCTGCCCAAGCAGGGATTTGATCCTGGGTCCATTTGGACTGCAGGCTGCCTGTCTACCGATTCAGCCATCGCCTCCCACGTTTGGAGGAAGTGTTAAAGGTCAGGAAAGAATGAAAAGGTTCCATCTGAGCAATCAGAGATCAAGGTCACGGGACAGGCTCAAATATTGATCTGTGCATGTTTGTGTATAAACAAATTAAAACATTTTCTTCATTTCATTTACATTAACCCGCCACGTCCCGACCGACTTTCCACCACTGACTCCCCCCAGTCCCAACCAATTTTGGATTTTTTTTTTTTTTTTGCTCAAACCTCCACTTTTGGTGAGAAACATCGAAAATTCATAGAGAAATTGTTCACCTGAGGTTTAAAATACTTGAATCAGATAGCAGTACTCCTTACCTTAATGAGTTTTCTATCAGGCTGGCTCCAAAGAAAACGAGTTCTATGGGATGGTAACTATTCCACACCGGTCACAAACGCTATTTATTTATTTGGTACAAATTTATATGTAGTATGAGAGTATATTGGTTTTCAAACAGTAATATAGGCATTATAAGCATTGTTTCACTCACTAACACATCAACATACCTGACTTTTTTTGGCGACATTACCTGATCATCATTTCTGACTGTTTCTTCCCCTAATGCTACATAACCTTTGTCCTCCACACTGTCATCAATTGGGGAATCACTCTGGCCCTGAATGTCTTTATTGGCCAGGTCACTGGTAACAGGTGAATTACCGAGACAATGGCATGCAGGGGGGGGGGGAGGTCATGCGGGGTAAGGCATTGTCCGTGACTGGCATCTTGTAGAGGAATAGAGGAAGGTGTCCCGTGTATACGTACCAAAAATCAAGCACGAAAATTGAAAATTGTGCAAATTATGAACCTACAATTGCGTGAAGTACCGGTATGTCAACAGGTCTAGCTGTGACAAAACGTTGCGACGTACCCATATGTCGACGGGATGCCTCGAGTTAAACTTTATGGATGAGTTAAAGATCACCCAGAAGTTTGACCTGTTGTTTTTAAAAACAGTAGGTAAAAGGTCTCTTACATGGTAAAGTCAACATAAACAACTTTTATCCAAGGTAGACTAAACGTTGTGGAAGGATTCAGGTTAAAAGCAAGGATAAAGATATTCCATTCTGAGAATAATCTCTCGAAGGTCAGGGTCAAGGTCTTAAGGAAAGGAATAATTCAAGGTCAGTGGGCAAAGTCAACTCAGACCCTTCCACCTGAGTTGGTGGAAGGGTTAGATATTGAAGAAGGCTTTTGTTACTCGGTTTTGAGCATAATGTGTCAAAGATCAAAGCCATAGAGCACAGTCAAATATTCGTCCCATAGGCCAGTTGGCTGGTGAGGGTGTTGCACTCTCTGAGTGCTGCTTTTTGTTAAAATTGTTTTTTAGAGGAGAATATACAGTAATGTTTTCTCTTCATCTATATTAACACCCGCGCAGCACAAGTATTTTATTGCTATGTATCTGTGTGTGTGTGTGTGTGTGTGTGTGTGTGTGTGTGTGTGTGAACGAATATTAAACAGTCTTAATCCGACTCGGGCCACACTTCGTGGAAAGGATGACAGTCTTCCCGGGGTTGACCTGTTGTTCTTGAGGTCAGTGAGTCAAAGGCTAAGGCTGCATGGCAAAGTGAATTTATTATTTTGATCTGATTTTGGCCAAAGATGATGAAACGCATGAGGACATGGTTAGGATGAAGTGGTTCGATTTTAACCCTTCACGTCCCGAGGTTTTCCGCACCTCCGACATCCCCCAATCCCGAGCTATTTTGGAAAAAATATTTTTGGCTAAAACTTCCGCTTTGGTTGAGAAACAAAGGAAAATCACCAGGAAACAGCTTACCGTGGTCCATAAGTGGTCGGAACAGGTGAGGTCCCCCGCGCCAGGTATCGTATTCTATCATTGACATGTGAGGCGCTCACGTTTTCTATGGTAGGAAATATTGGGAGAATCAACAAACAACACCTCTACATTTATTGAATCTGAACTAATGAACAATAAGAGTAGCAATATAATGGATTTCAAACACATATATATGAAAAATAAGCATTGTACCTTCGCTCGAGCATAGCAAGTTAGGTCCGAGTGGTAACATGCTATGTGCTAAGCTTCTTGTATCAGTCAACATATCATTTTTTCTACTTGTATACTTCTGTTTCATTGACATTTTACCTATTTTTACTGTTTGTAAATGTTTTCAGATGTTTTCATTCATTATGATGACATGCAGCATAAGTATAGCGCACATCAGCTTACTAAGTGCACTCACTATGACTCGTATTTCAACATACCCAATTGTTTTATCACTTTCCTATTATTTTTTCCTTTACATAGAACCTTTCCTCCACAGCTGTAATGCCTGCTCCTTGTTCCCAATCTTTCACTCCCACGGCGCTGGGTGCTTGCAAAAAGGTTGGTTTGGTAAACAATCTGCTCCACGAATGCCTCGCTAAAAAACAGGTGGAAAAAATCCAACCTGGTGGAATTACGGTGAATTCCGGGAGCAATGCAGCCAGCATGCCCCTGCTCAGTGAAGGGGTGAATGAAGGGAGAAAAATCTCTCCCATCCTCCCAATTCCATCCCACAAATCCCTTGTCCCCATCATCCCCATCACCGCCTTCGTCTGGGTGGGGAGGAGATGCTGGTGGGGGAGGTTGGGGAGAAGGAGTGCGGAGGGCCTCCCCACTCTCACTCCTCTTCCCTCTGCCTTTACCCTTTCCCTTTCCCTTACCCTTACGGCCTTGAGGAACATTAGGGGGCTGTGGGGATGAAGTTCGGAAATACTGGGGAGCATAAGACGTGCTGGGGAGTGGTTCCTCCCCACCTTCCCCCTCCATCACAACCCCACGCGATACAGAACGCACCCGCACTCGCCCACGTGATACACCCCGCTGCCTCACACTACCTAGGGAGATCGATGACTCACTCACGCCACTCTCACTTTCCATACTCCTCCCTGCACTTTCCCTTTCACTCCCCACTCCCTCCACGGCACTTCCTACCTCCCCAAACAAAATACTAGGCCCATACCTGCTCGTCCGACGTGGTGTGCGCTCAAGGCCACGATGAGTAATCACCTCACGTCCATACCACGTGGCAGCACATCCCACAACTCCGTCCTCATCCTTGTCCTCGTCCTCGTCATCAGATTTGGGTTCCACATCACGTTGGGGCTGGGCATAGGATGTTGCACGTGTTTTTTTTGGCCAGCTGCCCCTCTCTAACAGCACGGTAAGTCACGTACTGCCGCTTCCTGGGGGACGGGACTTCTTCAACAATGCTGGTGGTTTCCTCCTCCTCTGGCTGCACATTATCTTTGTCAATAATCTCGTCGTCCAGTGGGAAATCACTGTCGCCTGTAAAGGCATCCAGGGCGGTTTGAATTTCGACCTCTGAGAGACCTCTCGTCGCCATGTCTGAGCAGGACCGTTGCTAACAGGTGAGTGAACGAGCCGCGGGTTAGCGCGAGTCGCGCGGGGTCGCCGAGTGTCCCCGTCTGGTGGCAGGTAGGGGAAGGTCAAGCGAGGATACGTACCGAAAATCAAGCGCGAAATTTGAAAATTGTGGAAATTATGCACTTTGCAATTGCACGACGAACCGGTACATCGCCGGGACTGGCAAATGCAAAACGTTACAACGTACCTATACGTCGACGGGACGGGGCGGGTTAAATGCAATCTATCTAAAGTCAAGATCATCGGTCAAAGTCAGAGAATCGAACTTGTAACTTAAAGTTTTCATTCAATTTGGAAATAACTATGTGGTTGGGTTAATGATCAGCCAGGGATAAAGGGGTTCAATTTTGAGAAAGTGTCAAAGGTCATGGTCACGGAGCAAGGTCACTTTGAACCGATCTGATACAGTACATTTGGAGATAGCTTGGTGAAAGCATTGAGGTTCAAGCAAGGATCAGTAATTATTTTTTAGATCATTGGTCTGATGATAGAGTCATGGGACAAAGTCAAATAGCCGGGACTTAGACCAGTTTTTAGGTGCAGAAGTAGCACTCTCTGAATGCTCCTCCGTTTTTAAACTAATGTAACATCCTACCGTAAAGTGTTTGGTGCGGACGAGATCCTGGTCAAACTTGTAGAGACCTGCAGTGTCATATTCCAGTGGCTCAACTTTCTCATTCAATTCGCTTAATGTTCCTGTAAATATATTAACATTAGTAAGATGTGCTGGTAACATTCTGACTATTGCATCATTTCAAAGTTATGTTACTCATGGCACACTTATTTTTCTGTAAGTCCAAAGTAAATCAAAGTTAGGGATGACAGTTACAATTACTAGCACGGAAGCAAAGTTTACTGTTGGTGTTCTGGAAGAAACAGGGCCGCTGACAACCATCACCAGGCCCGTGACAAGATTATCGACAACGGGCCTCCTCTTCCACCCTCCCCCTGAAAACTGTGCTGAATATAGGGTAATGAAAGTCTAGATCAACGACTAGACTGCTCCCGAACCACTGTGAACAGTGCATTGATCTACTGCCAATAGAATCCTGGTGAGCCATAGCCCATTCCCCTCCCTCTGTATGAAACAACGATAGTAAATACAAGGAATTATATAAAGAAAAATTTGAAAAAAAAACTATTATTAAAGGAAGGAAACATATGAATACAGTGTAGTTTACTATCATGTGGCATGTATTCCTGCAGTACTTAATACAAACAAATTGCACTCCATTAAAATAATACACGATATTCGATATATTTTCCACTCTCTTAACACCATCTTGGAGGGCACGGGCCCTCCTTTGGGCCCGGGCCCGAGGGACTGTTCCATGCTGCCCCCCCCCCACCCCCACCCGTCTCCTCGGCCATGGGCAGAAACCTACAATGAGCGGCCCGGCCCTTCCCGATCTTCATGCTTTTTAGACATTAATCACTTTTGACCTAATAAAGTTAGAACAGTATTTTTTTGTTCGATTGCTAGGACTATCAGTTCTATTTTGTATCTTAATAACAAAACCATTAACGCACCATAACTCTGCAAATGGGAAAACAGTTACAAAAGCTCGTTAACTTGTTATGTGCTAAAACGCTCATCACACTGGTAATGATTTAGTTGTTGTTGTGATGACCTGTAGCATCGTGTTTATTTACCTGCCTTAGACGATTGCTTCACTGAAAAAGTAGTCCCGCGGTGATGATGATGATGGCCTATTTTATTTACTAGCTTGGCAATAGATGTCTCCGCGTATTTCACTTACCGTAACTAAAGCTGTATTATGTTGTGGCGGTTTGGAGATGATGATGATGATATTGCTGTTGATGGAAACGGGATGACGATAACCATAACACCATGTTTACAAACCTGGTCAGAGCAGGCCCTGCGGATCATATTTGGTGTCCCAGAAGGGATAAGTAGGCAGCACAGAGAGAGTGCACGCCTCAGCAAATTCCGATACTAGACAGCCCTGACCCCACCCAAATTTACTGTAATTAACTAAAAAAATCAATTAACAACTTTTTCAGATATCTTGTGGACAAACAAACGAAAACAGTCTTGAACCGGGACTCGAACTCACATGACCACAAATATTTAACCAACTATTCTGTGGCTCGTGACCCACATATCCACGAAATTTCACTGAAATCCGTTAATAACTTTTTGAGGTATCTTATGGATAAACAAACACACAGACAAAAGGGTGAATATATAACCATCTCCCAACTTCCTTGGCGGAGGTAGTAATCTGTGGCGACGGTGTGTGTGTGTGTGTGTGTGTGTGTGTGTGTGTGTGTGTGTGGTCATTATCATGACCACGAAGATCATGATGATGATACTGATATTTACTAACCTGCCCATAGACGTCCCTGCGGATCACACTTGGCATCATTGAAGGCAAAATCAGTAACGATGGTGTGTAATATGGTTGGCTTGACGGTGTGTGTGTCTGGGTCTAAGGGTGACCATCGAACCACGGCTAATGTGTTGCCCAGACCAATCATCAGCAATTCTGGCTCACCTTCTACCGGGATCACGAACGACACGCCTAATTGCTCCCCGCCATCATCTGTTGGATATAATACGAGTCAAACATTTAACGTTTTCAGTCCAAAGACGTATTTTTAATTCCCGTAATAGTGTGTGTACATATATATATATATATATATATATATATATATATATATATATATATATATATATATATATACTCAGTCATAATAGTCCAATCAAAGATTTCTTCACTCACTAACATCCATCCTCTTACACGCTGTTATCCACACTGTGTGTGGAATATCTAGTGAAACTGACAACTTGTACACAAACTTTTTTGCACTCTAGACTTCCTTGCTTTAACACACTTCTCTTTTTACACAGCATTCACACAGCTCATGCACCATCCTGCTATATATTGTCAGTTATATACAGACGGCGGCATAAATTAGCGTTAAGCCAGTACGTATGATGTGGGCCTTAGTGTCTGGTAATACTATGTAGAAAAAGGTTGACATATGTATTTCAATGGCTTACGTCTCTGAATTACTTTAAATTCGGAGATTTGCTCGGAACACAACATTCCTTATGTAAGTATTGAACATCAGAATTGGAGGATGCAATAAAGATATGCTATAAAAGGCCAGATGAAAAAAATACTCTAGCTGCTAATTCCCTTCTGGTTCCTCTCTCCTACTCCTCCCTCTGTCCCCTCCCTCCACTCGCTCATTACCTCTGTCTCTCCTCTGTACTCTCCCCTCCCCCACCTTTGCCCCTTCCCCAACATGCAATCCCTCTCCCTCCCCCTGCCTCTCTCCCTCCCATTTTTTACGTCTCCCATTTCATCTCCCCTCAACCTTTTGCTACACGTTCATTATTTTGTGTCACCAGCATGTTTAACGCATCGTACTCCTTTATTGTTTGTGACAGTAAATAAGTCATTCAGACACGGCATTTAGTCTCATTATCAACCCAACTACAACCATGGCTTATTATTAATATTCCCCTCTCATCGCTACCGTTCCGTTCCCTTTCTCATCCATTTCTCGACAGTCCTCCCCTTTTTTAGGGTTGTTTTTCGATGTCACTCCCTCCCTGCATCCCTTCCAGTCAGTCTTCCCAATTCTTCTCTCCATCACACTCCCTTAGTCCTTGCTACATCCTCTTGACATTTTTTTTTTTTTTTTTTGCGAGGAAGAAGGAACCAAAGGCCATGAGCCCGCAGTAACAGTTCCCTCCAAGAGAAAAACAAAATACAATATGGAGCCAAATTCAAGATCCGATCATTTTGAGATGCCTGGACACACTGCGTTTGAAAGACTGGAGATCATAGGCAGCAGGAAATACAGACAGAGGGAGACAGTTCCAGAGCTGACCTGTTGCATAAATGAAAGACTGGGAGTAACGGTCAACTCTTGCATTAGAGAGTTGGACAGAAAAAGGATGAGAGTTTGCTGCCAGACGGGTGCTACGCGCCCGTCGTAGAGGTGGAGGAATGCAAGCAGACAGTTCAGAGGAGCAGTGACCATTAAAGTAGCGATAGAAAAGAGATAAAGATGCAACAGTGCGGCGAAGAGACAGAGGTTGAAGGGAGTCAGTAAGAGGAGGAGAGTTAATGAGACGAAAAGCCTTTGACTCCACCCTATTGAGGAGAGCTGTATGTGGGGAGCCTCCCCACACATGAGAGTTGTACTCCACACAGGGGCGGATAAAACCCCTGTATAGAGTCAACAATTGCGCAAGAGTAAAGAAAGAGCGGAGTCGGCTTAGCACACCCAATCTCTTGGAAGCAGATTTTGCAAGAGATGTAATATGATCTTTCCAAGATAAGTCCCGAGTAAATGAAACCCCAAGCATGTTCAAGGATGATGCAGGATTAAGCTGAATATTATTAAACATTAGTGGGTATACCTGTGGAAGATTTTGTCGGGTTGATAGGTGTAAGAACTGAGTCCTAGATGCATTAAAGACAACCATGCATGTATTGTTATGGTGAAATGGTTATATGTAAGTCGTCACACACCCTTTCATTTGTAATGGACTAGATATACTCAGATCAATCCATTCCTAACGCCCCAGCAATTCCTGTTCTCGTGGTGCGCTATCAAACTGAGTTCCTTTGCCCCACGTAATACGCACACATGCTACCTGTGAGAGTCTGACTGCAGCATGCCCACGATATTTATGAGATATGGAGCTCTTATGCAGCATGAAGTATTAGCAATAGCAAGGGTGTTTTTATGGCTGGGAAATCACACATGGTTTCAAACCTGCATTATCAGAATTACAGTCTCAGTACCTGGAACAGTAGGCCATACCTCCCCCTGCAGCATATACTGCAAAATCTCGCGCGAAACGCATAAATGAATCTAACATCAATCTCCTCCCATTCATTCCCCATTGTTTATTTACTCCCGATATGTTCCATCAGCATGAAGCAATATAATTGTTCGTTCTCTGTCCTGAGTCACTTGCCGGGGTCTCGATCATGGGATGTTTCGTAAGTCAGGGTGGTTTTAATATCCTCAGTATGACCATATATACTCATATTAGATTTTTCGTCTTGACTTGTTTGTTTCCAGAGTTTAAAGCCACCCTGTAAGTAAGTAGGTTTTGTTAAAAGCTTGGTTTTAATATGGGTCGTCAATACTAGAAGTATCGTGTAACAACAGGTATATTGCAGGTGTTAATCAATGAATGAACTGGCGAAGGCGAGTGAGAGGAGCGATTGGAATCGAGAGAGAGAGAGAGAGAGAGAGAGAGAGAGAGAGAGAGAAGGAAGGGAGGGGTAACAAGTTGGGGAAGGACAACGGTAGGGAGAGTGAAACGGAGGTATGCGGGAGGAGAGGGACTAGAAGGGAAGCAGGATTACATAGCATACTTTTGTTAAATTTTGTATTTCGGCTGTTCATTACCTACGCAAGGAATACTTTGTTCCGAGCAAATCTCCGAGTAAAATACATAAACATAGGCCATTAGAATACATGTATGTCAACTCTCCTCCATACAGTATTACTAGACACTCATGCTCATATTATGTGTGCTGCCATAACGCGAATTTATGCCGCCGTCTATACATTTACAAATAAATGTTACTTTTGTATTTACGGGTACTTAAAAGACAGAAATAATTCATGGTCATTAGTCGTTGTTTTCGATTACTGGTTCTGGTACTACCCAGCACCAAACTCCCCTCAATCTGTGAACCACACTATGATTCTGAAATCCGTGAGGTTCAGTCGTTGAACATGCAGAAGACTTGCCTGGATGGGACAACAGATGTTAGCCCAATGCCCATGTATCAAGGATGGGATGGGGAAGGAGCAAAGAATATGGAGTTACGATGAAGTCCCATTCTTCACTGATGCTACGATATAATTAACATTGATGTCATATCGCCGAAACTGAGGCAACTGCCAGAAAGTGGACTAGATAACGGACTTGGATAGGTGTTTGACTATACAATTTTCATTTATTTAGGCAATAAGGTCCATTCTGTTTGGATTTGTATAAACATAAATAATTTGCTTTGTATCTGCGTCACTTCCTTATTCTTGCTTTATCAAAATATAATAATACACAAGCCACAGAGTTCTAAAAGACATTCATACTATTTGGCTTAATTGGAATAATTTTATTTTGGTTAAAGAGTTAACAGAATTTAATACATGAGGAAATATGGAATGAAGCGCACACACACACACACACACACACACACACACACACACACACACACACACACACACACACACACACACACACACACACACACACATAATTACTTATTAATTCTGACTTTAGGCACAGACGTCTCTAAAAGCAGGTGTCCATTCGACTTCGGTACGATTATCCATTGGCAAAGTAAGATACACAGAAGAAACTGGCAAGAACCAAAAAATTGGTAAACATAAATTGCACAGACAGTGAGTACAGGTACTGTACACTTTGACCTGTGAACCGTTTATTGATGTGCGGATGCTTAGTAAATTTTTTAGACAATGCCTGTGTAAAAACTGAAAGCATACCTCTTTTTGAAATATAACTCATCTCGATAGTAATAATAATAATAACAACAGCCCCCCCCCAAGGGGGAAATCACAACAGTCGCTAGCCGATACATATTTAGCGGGGCTCGGAATATGACCTTGACCTTTACCTACTTTCACCAATTTCGAATTCGTAAATGAGTTTCATCCCTACTACACACCTGAAAACTTTTGTGATGATATCTTGAGCTGTTGCGAAGTTATCATAGTAACGGACTCACAGACCTTGGCCTACTTTCACCAATCTCGAATTCGTAGATTTTCATCTCTATTACACACCTGTAAAATTTTGTGATGATATCTTGTGCGGTTCCACGTTATCGTGCTAACAGTCACACAGACACACAGGCAGACAAACAAGCTGAAAACAATAGTCGTAGATTTTCATCCCTACTAAACACCCACAAAATTTTGTGATGATATCTTGAGCGGTTGCGAAGTAAACGTGGTAACAGACAGAGCCTTGACCTACTTTCACCAATGTCGACCCATGATCTCTTTTTTTTTTTTTTCCTACTACACAACTGTCAAATTGAGCAGTTGCCAAGTCATCGTGCTAGCGCGCGCGCACGCACACACACACACACACACACACACACACACACACACACACACACACACACACACACACACACACAGGAAACATTACCAGCTTCGCTATCGCAGCTGCTAACTAAAGGATCCCAAAGGGGGAAATCACATCAGTCTCGAGCCGTTAAATATCTAGCGCGGCTCAGAATATGACCTTGACCTTGACCCACTTTAACCTTTTTTGATCTTGTAGGAGATTTTCATCCCTACTATTAAGCCGCAAAATTTTTTGATGATATATTGAATGGTTGCAAACTTATCGTGGAAACAAACACACAGACCTTGATGTACTCTCACCAATTTCGAACTCGTAGGAGAGTTTCATCTCTACTACACATTTGTAAGAGTTTGTTGTGATATCAGGAGCAGTTGCGAAGTTATTATGCTAAGACACACAGAAAGACAGACATACTGGAAACAATAACCATAGGAGATTTTCATCCCCACTAAACACCTGTAAAACTTTGTGAGGACCTCTTGAGTGGTTACTAAGGTATCATGCTAAAAGACACACACACACACACACACACACACAAAGACAGACAAACTGAAAACAGTACCAGCTTCACTGTCACGGTTTGTAATAATAACAACAATAATAATAATAATAATAATAATATTAATAATAATAATAATAACTATAGGCCCCTAAAAAGGGGAGTCATACCTGCCGCAAGCCGATACATATCTAGCAAGGCTTGGAATATGACCTTGTCCTTGATCTACTTCCATCAATTTGCAATTTGTTGGAGATTTTCATCCTTACTTCATACGTGTATAATTTTGTGATGATATCATGAGCGATTGCAAAGTTATCGTGGTAACATACACACAGACCTTGACCTACTTTCTCAAATTTCGAACTTGTTGGAGATTTTCATCCTTACTACAAACCTGTAAAAGTTTATGATGATATCTTGAGCGGCTGCGAAGGTATTATGCGAACAGACACACAGACAGGCAGACAAACTGAAAACAATATCCGTAGGGGATTTTCATCCTTACTACACATCCGTAAAATTTTGTGATGATATCTTGAGCAGTTGGGAAGTTATTGTGGTAACTGACAGACAAACTCTGACTTACTTTCACCATTTTCGAACATGTGACTGCTTTTTATTTTCCCCTGCTATAAACCTCTAAAAAAAAATTATGATATTTTGAGCGGTTGCGAACTTTTCTTCCTAACACACACACACACACACACACACACACACACACACACACACACACACACACACACGAACACACACACACACACATACACACACACACACACACACACATAATTACTTATTAATTCTGACTTTAGGCACAGACGTCTCTAAAAGCAAGTGTCCATTCGACTTCGGTACGATTATCCATTGGCAAAGTAAGATACACAGAAGAAACTGGCAAGAACCAAAAAATTGGTAAACATAAATTGCACAGACAGTGAGTACAGGTACTGTACACTGTGACCTGTGAACCGTTTATTGATGTGCGGATGCTTAGTAAATTTTTTAGACAATGCCTGTGTAAAAACTGAAAGCATACCTCTTTTTGAAATATAACTCATCTCGATAGTAATAATAATAATAACAACAGCCCCCCCCCCCAAGGGGGAAATCACACCAGTCGCTAGCCGATACATATTTAGCGGGGCTCGGAATATGACCTTGACCTTTACCTACTTTCACCAATTTCGAATTCGTAAATGAGTTTCATCCCTACTACACACCTGAAAACTTTTGTGATGATATCTTGAGCTGTTGCGAAGTTATCATAGTAACGGACTCACAGACCTTGGCCTACTTTCACCAATTTCGAATTCGTAGATTTTCATCTCTATTACACACCTGTAAAATTTTGTGATGATATCTTGTGCGGTTCCACGTTATCGTGCTAACAGTCACACAGACACACAGGCAGACAAACAAGCTGAAAACAATAGTCGTAGATTTTCATCCCTACTAAACACCCGCAAAATTTTGTGATGATATCTTGAGCGGTTGCGAAGTAAACGTGGTAACAGACAGAGCCTTGACCTACTTTCACCAATTTCGACCCATGATCTCTCTTCTTTTTTTTTTCCTACTACACAACTGTCAAATTGAGCAGTTGCCAAGTCATCGTGCTAGCGCGCGCGCACACACACACACACACACACACACACACACACACACACACTGGAAACAATACCAGCTTCGCTATCGCAGCTGCTAACTAAAGGATCCCAAAGGGGGAAATCACATCAGTCTCGAGCCGTTAAATATCTAGCGCGGCTCAGAATATGACCTTGACCTTGACCCACTTTAACCTTTTTTGATCTTGTAGGAGATTTTCATCCCTACTCTTAAGCCGCAAAATTTTTTGATGATATATTGAATGGTTGCAAACTTATCGTGGAAACAAACACACAGACCTTGATGTACTCTCACCAATTTCGAACTCGTAGGAGAGTTTCATCTCTACTACACATTTGTAAGAGTTTGTTGTGATATCAGGAGCAGTTGCGAAGTTATTATGCTAAGACACACAGAAAGACAGACATACTGGAAACAATAACCATAGGAGATTTTCATCCCCACTAAACACCTGTAAAATTTTGTGAGGACCTCTTGAGTGGTTACTAAGGTATCATGCTAAAAGACACACACACACACACACACACACACACACACAAAGACAGACAAACTGAAAACAGTACCAGCTTCACTGTCACGGTTTGTAATAATAACAATAACAACAATAATAATAATAATAATAATAACATTAATAATAATAATAATAACTAGAGGCCCCTAAAAAAGGGAGTCATACCAGCCCCAAGCCGATACATATCTAGCAAGGCTTGGAATATAACCTTGACCTTGATCTACTTCCATCAATTTGCAATTTGTTGGAGATTTTCATCCTTACTTCATACGTGTATAATTTTGTGATGATATCATGAGCGATTGCAAAGTTATCGTGGTAACATACACACAAACCTTGACCTACTTTCTCAAATTTCGAACTTGGAGATTTTCATCCTTACTACAAACCTGTAAAAGTTTATGATGAAATCTTGAGCGGCTGCGAAGGTATTATGCGAACAGACACACAGACAGGCAGACAAACTGAAAACAATATCCGTAGGGGATTTTCATCCTTACTACACATCCGTAAAATTTTGTGATGATATCTTGAGTAGTTGGGAAGTTATTGTGGTAACTGACAGACAAACTCTGACCTACTTTCACCATTTTCGAACATGTGACTGCTTTTTTTTCCCCTGCTACAAACCTGTAAAAAAATTTTATGATATTTTCAGCGGTTGTGAACTTTTCTTCCTAACACACACACACACACACACACACACACACACACACACACACACACACACACACACACACACACGAACACACACACACACACACACACACACACACACACACACACGAACTGAAGACAATACCATTTTTTTTTTTTTTTTGCGAAAGAAGGAATCAAAGGCCGAGCCCAGAAACTGTTCCTTCCAAGAAAAAAAAAAAAAAAATACAAAAGAGAGCCAAATTAAAGATCCATTCATTTCGAGATGTCTGGACACACTGCATTTGAAGGACTGGAGATCATAGGAAGTAGGAAATACAGACAAAGGGAGACAGTTCCAGAGAAGGCCTGTTGCATAAATGAAGGACTGGGAGTAACGGTTAACTCTTGGATTAGAGAGTCTGACATAAAGGGATGAGAGTTTGTTGCTAGACGGGTGCTACATACCCACTGTAGAGGTGGAGGGATGCAAGCAGACAGTTCACAGGAGCAGTGACCATTGAAGTAGCAATACAAAAGAGATAAAGATGCATCAGTACGGCAAAGAGACAGAGGTTGAAAGGAGCCAGTATGTGGAGGAGAGTTAATGAGATGAAAAGCCTATGACTCCACCCCATTGAGAAGAGCTGTATGTGGGGAGCCTCCCCACACATGAGAGTTGTACTCTACACAGGGGCGAATAAAACCCGTGTATAAAGTCAACAACTGTGCGGGCGGAAAGTAGATATAAGAAGCGATTTACAAGAAAGAATCAGCAATATGGATTTAATCTGGATAGCTGAGTATAGAGGATGATGGCGCTCCATGGCCGCTAACGTCACATGACCGGCACTTCGGTAAAAGTAAAAGTAGGTACGGAGTCGGCTAAGCATGCCCACTTAATGTCTATGGCACACCTAATGTCTGACTTGGCTCGTATCTCTAACTGGGGTAAAAATAATCTGGTTGTTTTTAATGCATCAAACACTCAGTTTTTGCACCTATCAACCTGACAAAATCTTCCACAGGTATACCCACTAATGTTTAATAATATTCAGTTTAATCCTGCATCATCTTTAAACATGCTTGGGGTTTCATTTACTCGGGACTTATCTTGGAAAGATCATATTACATCTCTTGTAAAATCTGCTGCCAAGAGATTGGGTGTGCTAAGCCAACTCCGTTCCTTCTTTACCCCTGCACAATTGTTAACTCTATACAGGGGTTTTATCCGCCCCTGCGTGGAGTACAACTCTCATGTGTGGGGAGGCTCCCTACATACAGCTCTTCTCAATAGGGTGGAGTCAAAGGCTTTTTGCCTCATTAACTCTCCTCCTCTTACTGACTCCCTTCAACCTCTGTCTCTTTGCCGCACTGTTGCATCTTTATCTCTTTTCTATCGCTACTTTAATGGTCACTGCTCCTCTAAACTGCCTGCATGCATTTCTCCACCTCTACGACGGGTGCGTAGCACCCGTCTAGCAGTAAGCTCTTATCCCTTTTCTGTCCAACTCTCTAATTTAAGAGTTAACCGTTACTCCCAGTCCTTCATTTATATATGCAACAGGTCAACTCTGGAACTATCTCCCTCTGTCTGTATTTCCTGCTTCCTATGATCTCCATTCTTTCAAACGCAGTGTGTCCAGGCATCTCGAAATGATCGGATCTTGAATTTGGCTCTCTCTTGTATTTTGTTTTTCTCTTGGCAGGAAGTTTTGCGGTCTCGTTCCCTTTGGTTCCTTCTTCCTCACATAAAAAAAAAAAAACTCTTGGAAGCAGATTTTACAAGAGATGCAATATGATCTTTCAAAGATAAGTCCCAAGTAAATGAAACGCCAAGCACGTTCAAGGATGATGCAGGATTGAGCCCGATATTATTAAACATTAGTGGGTACCCCTGTCGAAGATTGTGTCGGGTTGACAGATGTAAAAACTGAGTTTTTGATGCATTAAAAACAACAAGATTATTATTACCCCACTCAGAGATACGAGCCAAGTCAGACATTAGGTGTGCCATAGCCTCATCCCTTGGTTGTTGAAGTAACTGTTGAGATGGATGTTGTGAGAACCGAATGGAAAGGTGAAGGGTGGAATCATCAGCATACGAGAGGATAGGGTTAGATGTACAGCTTAGAAGGTCATTGATGAATAAACGGAAGAGAGTTGGTGATAGGACTGAACCCTGAGGAACACCACTGTTCATAGATCTAGGACAAGAATGATGGCCGTCTACAACAGCAGCTATAGAACGACCAGAAAAAAAGCTAGAAAAGAAGGCACAGATAGAAGGATAGAAACCGTAAGAGGGCAGTTTGGAAATTAAAGATTTATGCCAGACTCGATCGAAAGCCTTTGAGATGTCAAGTGCAATGGCAAAGCTTTCGCCAAATTCCCGAAAGGAGGATGAGCAGGAGTCTGAAAGGAAGGTGAGAAGATCGCCAGTGAAGCGTCCCTGACAGAACCCATACTGACGATGAGAAAGACGGTTGTGATAGGAAAGATGTTTTAAATTTTTTCTGTTAAGAATCGACACAAAAACTTTTGAGACACAGAATCTTAAAGCAATTGGACGATAGTTAGAGGATTGGGAATGGTCACCCTTCTTTGGGACTGGCTGAATGAGAGCAAACTTCCAGCAAGAAGGAAAGGTACAAGTTGAAAGACAAAGGCGAAAGAGTTTACTTAAGTAGGGTGTAAGCACAGTAGCACAGTTCTTGAGGACAACAAGAGGGATCCTTTCAGACTCATATGACTTGTTAGTATTATGGCCAGTGATGGCAGAAAATACATCAGCTAAAGAAATTTTAATGTCAGCCATGAGGCAGTTAGCGGGGGGAAGTGATAGAGGAACAGCGCCGGCATCGTCTAAGGAGGAATTGGAGGAGAAAGTCTGAGCAAAGAGATCTGCTTTATCAGTAGAAGAAATAGCTACAGAACCATCAGAAAAGAGGAGGGAAGGATGATGATGTAAAGTTGTTAGAAATGTTTTTGGCAAGGTGCCAGAAGAAGGAAGAATTCGAGTTGGAGAGTTGAGAGCATTTAGCACAGATGAAGTTATTTTTTGCAGAGCAAAGAACAGACTTACCACAATTCCAGGCAGAAACATAAACAAGATGTGATGCAGGGGTGAGTTAGCTCTGATACCTTTTATAGGCCCTCTCCTTGTTGCAGACAGCACTAGAACAAGCGCGATTAAACCAGTGCTTTCTTACATTAGTCAAAGGATTTGAGAAGGGAATGTATGCTTCCATGCCTGAAAGAATAACCTCCTTAATGCACAAAGCACACTCAGATGGTTTCAGCCATGGAAGCAATAATCATTCCAGGAAAAATCAAAGAAGTACTGCCTGAGGGCCTCCCAATCTGCAGCTGCAAAGTGCCACAATCGATGTTTCTTTGGGGTCCACAGGCCATACCAGAGTGATAGGACAGGTCAAGGTAACAAGATTGTGATCGGAGGAGCCAAACTGAGAGAAAAGAGCAACATTGTATGCAGAACGATTAGCTGTAAGGAGGAGATCAATTGTGTTGGAGCTCTCTTCAAGGCGGTCAGGGATATGGGTAGGGTGCTTTACAAGCTGCTCTAGGACATTAAGGATAGAAAAGATGTAGGCTTGTTCACCAGGTGGATCAGTGAAAGGAGAGGAGAGCTAAATATGGTGGTGAACATTGAAATCTCCTAGAATGGAGATTTCAGAGAAAGGAGAAATGGATAGAATGTGTTCCATCATAGATGTAAGATAGTTGAAGAATTTTTCATAGTCAGTAGAATTACGTGATAAATAAACAGCGCAGATATACAGTACTTAGTCAGAGAATGACAGGATAGCCGAAGCCAGAGAGTAGAGAATCAGAAGAATCAAGTTCAGGAACACGAGAGCAAGATAAGACATTGTGTACATGCACACAACAGCCACCTTTGGCTTTGAAATGAGTATAGAGAAAGTAGGAGGAAACAGAAAATAGTTTGCTGTCAGTTGCCTCAGAGAGCTGAGTCTTGGTCAGGAAGAGAAGGTGAGATTTAGAGGAGGAGAGGTGGTGTTCAACAGAGAGAAAGTTAGAGAAAAGGCCGCGATTGTTGCAGAAATGAAGAAGAAGTGAGTTAGACAGTGGTTCCAGGCATCTCTCTGAGTCGTCACTGGGCGAGGGGCGGATGAGGGCATTTATGGTTCCCCCCCCCCCCCCTGGAGCCTCCGAGGCCTGGTTTTTCTGTGCCTTTTTTTTTTTTTTTTTTTTTTTCGAAAAGGAAGCGTAGTGTGTACTGTGCATGTAGATTGGTGTTGACAGTTACAGAAACTTGTATTTAAGAGCATGCTGGCCTACTCTCTGTGTTACTGAAACACTGGAAAAGTTCTCCAAAGGGGGATGGTCAGGAACTAGTCCTGAGGGCTTATGAAACGGGAGCTCCAGCACTCCCTGTCATGAGCTTTCCATCCACTTGTAAAAATAATAATAATCCATCCATCCATCCATCATCCAGTTAAATGTTGTCCCATGAGGAGCGAAGGATCCCGGGGCTAGGAAAGTTGGTCATGACATTTAAATGAAAGCAACTAGCCTCACTCATGTCTGAGTGCCACTGTGTGGGCAAAAATCCTCAACGACCCCTTGGATATAAACCTGCACCAGCTCAGTCCGACTGGAGCACTTTAACTGCTCACTAAACCACCAGCTGCCATAATTTGGTTATATGGTTACCACCCAGCATAGTAAATGGTTTCCTGATGTACTGGAAACCATTTGGCTTGTCACTGGATGTAGAATCACCCATAGATGGATGGAAGAGGAAAAAATGAAGGAAAGAAAGACAGAAGAAGGAGTGTAAAGTCACCCATAGGCAGAAGGAAAAGGAAAGAATGAAGGAAAGAAAAACAGAAAAGGAAGGAAAGAAGAGAGGAAAGAGCAGACACCCAAAGCAGCACTACATCGAGTGAGTTGATAGTGAGCGTCCCCACCATCCAGAAAATAATACTAATAATAATCTATCTATCTATATACCTAGGCTGCTTCCCCCAAGGAATATAATAATAATAATAATAATAATAATAATAATAATAACAATAATAATAACTATAGGCCCCAACAAGGGAGGAATCACACCAGCTGCAAGCCGAAACATATAAAGTGCGACTCGGAATATGACCTTGACCTTGATCTACTTTCGCCAATTTCGAAGTCATAAGAGATTCTCATCCCTAATAAACATATGTAAAATTTTACGATGATATCTTGAGCGGTTGCGAAGTTATCGTGCTAATAGACACACATACATTGATCAACTTTCACAGATTTCGAACTCGTAGGAGATTTTCATGTCAGCTACAAAACAGTAAAAGTTTGTGATGATAACTTGAGCGGATGCGAAGTTATCGTGCTAACAAACACACAGACACACAATCGAAGTGAAAACAATACTTGTACATGATTTTCAATTTTCATCCCAACTACACACTTGTAAAATTTTGTGATGATATTTTGAGCAGTTGTGAGGTTAACGTGGTAACAGACAGGCAGACTTTGACCACTTTCACTAATTGTGCCTCGTGATCGCTTCCTCCCCCCCTTCGACATACCTGTAAAATTTTGTGATGATATCCTGAGTGGTTGTGAAGTTATCATGCTAACACAGACACATACACACAGACACACACACACACACACACACACACACACACACACACACAGAAACTGAAAAAAATACCAGCTTCGCTATCGTGGCTGGTAACTAGAGGTCCCCCAAGAGGTGAATCTCACCAACTGTGAGCCGATACATATCTAGCGCGGATCGGAATATGACCTTAACCTTGACCCAATTTCACCATCTTCGAACTCGTAAGAGATTTTCATCCGTATTACAAACCTGTAAAATTTTGTGATGACATCTTGAGTGGTTACGAGGTTATCCAGATAACAGACACACAGACCTTGACCTATTTTCACCAATATCGAACTCATAGATTTTCATGTCTCCTACACATCTGTAAAATTTTGTGATGATATCTTGAGAGGTTACGACTTTATCAAGCTATCAGACACAAAGAAAGACAGAGAAACTGAAAACAATACTTGAAGGAGATTTTCATCCCTACTACACAGCTGTACAATTTTGTGATGATATCTTGAGCGGTTGTGACGTTATCTTGGTAACATACAGACAAACTCTGACCTACTTTCACTAATTTCGAATTCTTGATCGCTATTTTGCCCTACTACACACCTGTAGAATTTTGTGAATATATCATGAACATTTGTGAATTTATCACACACACACACACACACACACACACACACACACACACACACACACACACACACAAACTGAAAAGAATACAAGCTTTGCTATCGTGGCTGGTAATAATAATAATAATAATAATAATGATTAATAAAACTAATTAGAGGCCCCCACAGCGGGAATCACACCAGGAGCGAGCCGATATGTATCTAAAGCGGCTCGGAATACGACCTTGACCTTGACCTATTTTCACCAATTTTGAACTCGTAGGAAATTTTCATCCTTACTACACACCTGTAAAATTTGATGATATTTTGAGTGGTTGCGAAGTTACCATGGTGACAGATGCACTGACCTTGATCTTTCACCAACACCAAAATCATCCTGCAGGAGATTTTTATCCCAATTATTGACAAGGAAAATTTTGTGAAGATATCTTGAGCGACTGCGAAGTTATCGTGCTTTGAGATACACAGTCAAAATGAAAACAATACTCGGAAGCGATTTTCATTCCTACTACACACCAGTAAAATCTTTGATGATATCTTGAGCGGTTGCGATGTTTTCATGGTAACCGACACACACACACACACACACACACACACACACACACACATGCAAACTGAAAACAATATCAGCTTTGCTATTGCAGTTTGTAAAAATAAAACATTGTTGGAAGGACACAAGTCAAGAGTGAGAGCAGTGGAAATGAGTTATTTAAGAGGAGCCTGTGGAGTCACGTGGAGAGACAGGCTGACGAATGAGGATATAAAGGAACGTTGTGGTGTGGATGTGGATGTGATAGGAAGCGTTGTGAGGAACACACTGAGGTGGTTTGGCCATGTGGAGAGGATGGAGGGTGAAAGACTGACAAAGAGAGTGTATGTGAGTGAGGTGGAGGGTGGAAGAGGGAGGGGGAGACCGAGGATGAGATGGAGGGATGGGGTGGAGAGGTATATGAGAGAGGGGGGTGTGAGTTGGGAGCAGGGCAGTGAAATGGCGGGGGACAGGGCGACTTGGAGGCGATTTGTTTGTGGCCACCCCAAACGGGATTGAGGCGTCAGGCAATAGATAGATAGATAGAACAATAACTAGAGGCCCTCCCAACGGGGGAATGACACCAGCCGTGAGCCTATACATATTTAGCGCGGCTCGGAATATGACCTTGACCTTGACCTACTTTCACCAATTTCGCACTCGTAGGAGATTTTCATCCCTACTACACACTTGTAAAACTTTGTGGTTATATTTTGGGCGGCTGTGACGTTATCGTGGTAACAGGTACGTAGACCTTGACCTACTTTCACCACTTTCTGACTTGAAGATTTCCATCTCAACTACAAAACTATCAAACTTTGCGATGATACCTTTAGCGGATGCTAAGTTATCATGCTAACAGACACACAGACAAGCTGAAAACCATACTCATAGATTTTCATCCCTACTACACACCTGTAGAATTTTGTGATCATGTCTTGAGCGGTTGCAAAGTTATTCTGGCAACAGACACAGACCTTGACCTTCTTTCACCAATTTCGAACTCGTGATCGTTTTAATCCCTACTACACACCTGTAAAATTTTGTGATGTAATCTTGAGCGATCGCGAAATTATCAAGTCAACACACACACACACACACACACACACACACACACACACACACACACACACACACTGAAAACAATACCAGCTTTGCTATCGTGGCTGGTTATAATAATAATAATAAAAATAATAATAATAATAATAATAACAACAACAATAATAATAATAACTAGAGGCCCTGCAAAGGGGGAAACACCATCCGCCAGCCGATACATATCTAGCGCGGCTCGGAATATAACCTTGACCTTGATATATTTTAACCAATTTCGAACTCGTAGAATATTTTCATCCGTACTACACACCTGGAATATTTTGCGATGATATCTTGAGCGGCTGAGAAGTTATCGTGCTAACGGACATAGACACACAGACAAACTTACACACACACACACACACACACACACACACACACACATACACACAATCTGAAAACAATACTAGCTTCGCTATCGCAGCTTAATAATAATAATAACACTACTACTACTACTACTACAACTACTACTACTACTAATAATAATAGCTAGAGGCCCTCCCAAGGAGGGAATCACACCAGCCGCAACCGATTCATATTTAGCGCTACTCTGAATATGACCCTGACCTTGACCTACTTTCACCAATTTCGAACTCGAAGGAAATTTTCATCAATACTACACACCTGTAAAATATTGTGATATCTTGAGCGATTGCAAAGTTATCGTGGTAATATGCACACAGACCTTGACCTACTTTCACCAGTGTTGAACTCATGGGAGATTTTCATCCCTGCTACTCACCTGCAACATTTTGTGATGACATTTTGAGCGGTTACGAAGCTATCGTGCTAACAGACACACAAACACACAGACAAACTGAAAACAATACCCGTACGAGATTTTCATCCCAACTACACACCTGTAAAATTGCTTGATAATATCTTGAAAGGTTGCGAAGTTATCAGGCTAACACACACACACACACACACACACACACACACACACACACACACACACACACAGCATGAATCTATTGCAACGGTATAAGGCGCGTTGCCGAAAATGATACATCCAGCTTCTCAGGATTGAAAATAACTGAATAGAAAACGCTTGTCACTCCGTAGCTTGTCACTTTGGGAGGCGATTTCCTTCGTTTCCCACATACATAACACCGGCTTCTTGAAACAGGTGTCATGATGCCCAGTGTCACATACTGTAGGTGGGCGTACATTTATTTACATATGCCGCCATGCACAACAGACGACAACTAACTGACGGTGCCGTTGTCCAGACCAGCAACAGGGTATGAAATGCCTCCTCAGCTTGCTTCTTAATGCTCAAGCTTCCATGTAACTGTATATTCCATGGGGAGTTGGGTGGCAAATGGAGGGGGGGGGGGTTACGGACGAGAAAGGTTGTTTGGGAGTGATGAATGAAACCATAAATGATAAAGGCTGTGGTGGTGATATGGCACGTTTAAGTATCTTGAAATTTCTGTAACAAGAGCCAGAAAGGAATCCTGGATAAGGAAATATGTTACAATGCCGAAGCAGCTTTGTGATAATTGTCCTGAAATATTACCAGGAAGGGTTATTAAAAATAAAAATAAAAGATTACTAATATTCCAAGTGTGTTGAGATATTAAAACTCATTTGTTAGCCACAGTATTTGCTGACAGTATCCCAAGTCAGAAAGCGAAAACCTGACTACTGACAGCAACAAAATGTAAGATACCGAAAACCCGAGATGGCTGTAAAAACGTGTTTGTAATTCACTGCTAAATAAGAAATGAGCAGGGACTTTATCAGATGTGGTAGTGTGCATCTTTGTAAAGTGTGGTGTTGTGAGGTGTGCGTTAGTTTAAGGTCTAGCACTGTAAACTGTAGTAGTGTGTGATGTAGCACTATAAGGTGCGGTATAGTGAGGTGTGTGATAATTTGAGGTGTGGTAGTGTAAGGTGTAATATTGTAACGTGTGATAGTGTAAGGTGTAATACTGTAAGGTGTGGTAGTGTAAGGTGTAGCACTGTAAGGTGCTGTAAGACGTGATAGTTTAAGGGGTAACATTGTAAGGTGCGGCAGTGTAAGGTATGGTAACGTAATGCTTGGTAGTAAGGTGTGGTGGTGTAAGGCGTGATAGTCTGAGGTGTAGCGTTGTAAAGTCTGGTAGTTTAAGGTGTGGTGGTTTGAAGTGTAACATTGTAAGGTGTAATACCGTCAGGTGTGGTAGTGTAAGGCGCAATAAGTTGAAGTGTGGCATTGTAAGGTGTGGTAGTGTATGGAATAATAGTGTAGGGTATGGGAGTGTAAGGGTTGATAGTTTGTGGTTTAGTATTGTAAGGAATGGTGGTGTGAAGTGTGGTAGTGTAAGGTGTGGTAGTGTAAGGTGTGGTAATGTAAAGTGTAGTTGTGTAAGGTATGGTAGTGTAACGTGTTGCTGTGAAATGTTCGGTTTTCATCATCTATGTTGTGTGTGCTTCAGTCAGGTTGTCTGCGTCCTTATACGTCCTCATGCGCTCACAGACACAGCAGAAGGGTTGACCTTGCTCAAGGTGGCATGAACTGTATAGAGACATCTGACATCCCCTCACATCCACCGGAAGCGCCCCGATAAAATGGTAGTTGTTTTGAAGTAGTGACAGCTTTACTAGTTGGTTTTGAGTTTAGAACTGGTTTTTGGCTACAAATGAATAGCCTCCCTATCGCCTTTCCCTCCGCCATCAGACTGGCTTCTTTCCACCTCATACCATTCTCCCTTACATACCTCTCTACCTCCCAGCAATTCAACCTCGGTCTCCCTCTCCCCTTCTCCCTCGGCTTCACTTGCATACACTCTCCTAGTCAGTCTCTCGTTCTCCATTGCCTCCACTGGGCTAAATTATATCAAGGTAACTCTAACGCATTCCAACACAAGCATAATCGCACAACATTCATCCTCGTCCTTCCTTCAAATCAAAATATGAGTTACGACACGCAACTGGTCGTAAGGTCGTTTCTGAATCCGTCGACACGAACTGGTCATAATGATTTTATGGATCCGCATACAAACAACTGATCGTAAGTTTGTGAATCTGGGAACAAGTACCTGATCGTCAGACAGTATGCAAATCCGTCGCCAGCATCCCAGACTCTTGTTTTGGAAAGATATTCAACCTTCAATCCTATTATATTTTTCAGTTTTGCCATCTCCAAATAATTTCACTCCATTTAAGACGGACTTCTATAGCTACTACAGTAATGAAGAGGTTAATGAAGACTATATTTAACGTCTACAATTAAAAAAATCTGTTTAAAGTTCGATGAAGTCAAGTAGTAGCAATTATTGAACACAGAATACGTCACAGTTAAATAGCATTTGTGTGTGTGTGTGTGTGTGTGTGTGTGTGTGTGTGTGTGTGTGGCCTGGTCGTAATTTTTCACTTTTATATTCAATCTAGTCTGGTTGTGAAGTGTTTGATTTCTCCGTGAGTGAAAATAAGCGTGTAAACAAGCAATACTTTTCGCAACTGAAGCTTGAAAAAAAAAAGAAAAAAAGAAAAAAGGAATTTTTCATAACCTCTCCAAACGGAAAGATCAGCACATCAAGTGCTTCCTGGTGCAGGCGGAAACTCTACATCTCGGTAACCCTTAGAAGTTCCCGCCCGCATCCACCAACGTCTATTGGGTCCATTTGTGTGGGTTGGAATGATGCAAAACTCCCTCCCGCACCTGCCCGCGCCAACAAAAGTTGATGTTGGTGCAGCCTAAGTTGTGTATAAGATTGCTTGTATATACGCTTGACTTCACTAACAATCTTACCCAACACTTCAACATTCAGTTAGAGAATTTTTAACTGAAGACAAAGAAAAACAGTACCTATACTAGTTAACTCTTTTGGAGACGTGTTTACCTTGACCAGTGAATTCGTCGACCACATGACTTGCGTTGTGGTATGACACCGTCAAGCGGGTGGGGGAATGGGTAAAGAAATGGCCGTGGTGATCAAAAGAGTGGGTGGGATGGGCAGGAATGTTGGTGCGCGATGGGGCTGGGGCAGGGAAGTACACCGTGTGGTAGGTGTTGTAGAAGTAGAGGTTTGTGTGCAGTGGTGGTTCATTTCGTAATATTCTCTACGAACGACAGTACTGAGGGGGAGTGAAGAAATGGGCAATGAGACACAGAAATGGGTGGGATGAACTGGAACTATGGTAGGAAGTGAGAGGGACATTTAAAGTTTACCCTGAGAAAATTGGTTGCCATAAAGTTAATGTTTTGACTACTGTGTTGGTTTTCTTCGAAGTTTTCTCCAACAACAAGATAAGCTGCCGTTATGCTCATACAACTAGAGTCTTGCGACATAGGCAAACAATGGCTGGCAGCCATTATGCACAAGGCTCCAGAACTGAAATGCTGTCCGTGTGTCGCCTGTGGCTGAAGGTAATGTTAATGTTATCCCATGATGATGATGATGTGATGCCTTGCAACACAATGCACAATGCGTACCTGTCTAGGGCCTGTATATAATTTTCCTGCCATCTGGATTAGAGGTTCGTATTCATAAAGGATCCTGACTAGAATTTACAATAGGGAATTCTTAGTTGAGGTTAATTTTGGCTAGAAATACGTGTAGTTTTGCTTTGTCACATTCTTCATTTTGATATTCACACTGGTTATGTGAGTGAAGACAAAAGCAGACATGCGACCTTGTACAAAACTTAAGCTGAGAACAGTTTATACTGCAAATACGACCCAAAATGCTAGAGTTGTCGCAAACATGCCAGGATTAAAACCATGATACCTTTTGACATTTCGCTGCCATATGGTTGTCTTGATCTTAGTAAAAACCCCAAGACGATAGTCGAAATATCGAGAAAACAAGATATTATCCACCAGAAAGTAGATGCTGATTATTTTCAAACATTTTGTTTGCCTTATATTTTCATTAACCCCTTAACCGCAGGGCGTCACTTTCATGACGCTCGGGCGCAATAGATCATACCGTGGTGCGTCACTTTTGTGATTCCGTGTTATTTTGAATTATCCCAGGCTTTCAAGTGGTGGCTTGTATCATCTATCAGTACTGCCAATATCCAACACTAGTCAGCACTCCAAATCTCATCTATACTCCCATCCATTGTTGACATTTTAGCGATTTTCCCCCTTTCTTGACTCCCCTCCCTACCTCCCCTCCATTACCCTGTCCTCTCACCTCCCAGGCCGCGCTGTGCTAAGCAAATCTCCCCTGGATTTTTCCACAGATTTCATCCATTGAAGTAAGCCCCATGCCCTATACTTAAACAAAATAATATATACCAAAAAAAACAAGGTAAGTGATAGTGGTATACACCAGGAATTGGCTAATTATCACCTGACAACACCTCACATGCATTCATTCACTACATTACCACGGTAATTTCCCCTTTGAATTATGCCTTGTAATCTATGTCTGTAATAAAAATATATATCAGAAAGGAAGGGAGAAGCCTAAGTGACATTTACATTCACCTGGAACTACCTATTTCTTTATGTATTGCTGAGATTTTCTACCAATAATTTATTAGCATGTAAGTTAGCAACTGTCATCCTCATTGTCACTGTCAACCCTTGCCTTCTCAGATAAGCCACGGCATTTAGTTCCTTGTCCTCCGCTGTGGTCAAAACATGTCGCACTTGCGCCCCGCCATTTCTGCCGCTTCTGCGCCCATTGCAAAGGGCCCCGTGACCTCTATACCCAGAAAAAGTCATGAGGGAAGCAGGAAAGGACTAAGTGACTCTGCAGTGGAACGTGAACTAGCGGAATTGTCAATGGTGATGATGAATGGTGATTTTGACCCTTCGGGGGAATCGTGTGATGAGCTGGGTGAGGAAATGGTGCCGGAAAGTGCTAGTACGAGTGCTTCAGTGTCGAAAGTTATCCCTAGCTCCAAGGGAAAGGAGCCGTTAGTGCAGCAAGGGAAGGAATTTGGGAAGGAAGTGAAAAGGCGGCGTGTTAGCCCCAGAACAATGGCCCCGCGTGACCCAGCCCGCCATGAGTCCCGAGTTGATTCACCTCCCCATTCCCCAAGCCCCACTTCACTCATTTCTTCCTCTTCTGCTGCTGAATTATCTCCGGATTCTTCGTCGTCGGAGTCACCAATAGCATCAACAGTGAAGACAGGCCGTGGAGGAAGAGGTAAATCCCTGACCCATAAAAGTAGAGTTGCTACTAGAGTAAGGGCTGCTAGTGTTGTACGGCAACTCAGGGTCAGTGCGAGTGACCTTGAACGGGGTAAATCTCCGTCACAGCCACCCACCACCCTCACCCATCCTACACCATCACGACAGGGAATCCTGGACGCCTTCGCGTGGACAGAAGGGTCCGATTTTGTGCCAGAACATTTAGTTTTTGATGAGAGTTCCTCAGGAGTACAGCCTGCCTTCACTCTTGACGATGATGCTGAGTGTGTGGACTTCCTTTTGGCCTTCCTAGATGACGAAGTCATGCAGCACATATGTGATGAGACCAACAGGTATGAATCACAATGTGCTGCAAGTGGTACAGGTGCAGCCAAGATGCAACAGTGGTCCATGCTGGGAGTGCAGGAGCTGTATGTGTTCTTCGCCCTCATGCTTCTCATGCCACACTCAAAGAAGCATGAGTTGGAAGAATACTGGTCCATGGACCCCTTACTACCCTCACCCACCTTCAATAAGTACATGGCCAGAGATCGCTTCCGGAACATCATGGGAAACCTGCACTTTGCCGACAACGATGTACCTTCCCAAACTGACCCACTCTGGAAGATCCGGCAGATTCTGAGCAGAATGAAGGATAAGTTTATGTCATTCTTCCACCCCTTTCAGAAGGTTGTCATTGAAGAATCCTTGGTTTTGTTCAGAGGACGTCTTCGGTTTGTACAGTACATTCCAAGCAAACGCCATCGCTTTGGAATCAAGTTCTTTGTAATGTGTGACTGTAAGACGGGGTACATCCTTGACTTCGTCATTTATTCAGCCAGCACTGTCGATCTGGATAAAACACACCCCCTTGGCTTCTCAGGCTGTTAGTGAAAGTGCTCCTTGAAAAGTATTTTGGTGGGAATCATGTGCTGTATACAGACAACTATTATACAGCACCGAAACTTGCCAAATACCTTTCAGAGCACGGCATTGGCTCCTGCGGCACTGTCAAAAGTAATCATGCCCACTTCCCTAAATTCCCAGAGGCAGGAACCTCGCAGCAAGGAGACGTGCACCTCCGCAAGTCTGAGAAGATGCTGGCAATACGGTGGCATGACAAGAGGGTCGTGCACATGCTCACCACCGTACATAAGGGGGAAATGACAGACAGTGGGAAGGTCGACCGTAGGACAGGCGAACCTGTGATGAAACCTGATGCTGTGTTAGACTGCAATATCAACATGCGGCTGGTGGACAAGTCCGACATGATGATTGGTGAGATCGACTGCCTCAGGAAGAATACTAGGTGGTACAGGAAAGTTTTTCTGTATCTCATAGACATGACGATGCTGAACGCCTTCATCCTGTACAAGATGAAGGTCAAGCCACCCAAGTCCTTCTCCCTGAGGTTGTTCGCCAGGACTTGTGTTCAGCAGCTGCTGGAAAGATATGGTAGGGTGACAGCAGCAACTCCAAGGCGCCATCCAGTAACACTTCCCGACCGACTTGAGCAGAGGGCGTATATGGAACGGCACAGACTGGTACTAATGCCTGCCACAGGCAAGAGGAAGGCTGCGATCCGCAGGTGCCAGGTGTGTGCACATACCACCCGAGGCACACCTGAGCACAAACGCACCTCTTGGCAGTGCGCTGAGTGCCAGGTTCTCCTCTGTATTACCTGCTTCTTTGATTACCACAGCCAGAAGCAATTCTAAAAATGCAAGTGGGAAAGGAGAGTAATGTGAAAATAATGTGTAAATAGCAAGTGAAAGGAATGGATGTTCAGTACATATGATTGAACAGTGTATTATAGTTTTATCTTACTGAAAGTGACAGTGAATAATATAGTGTAAGTAAAATAGATGGGTAAATATTGAAAATACAAAAGAAAATGTAAATAGTAATGTAAGTAATTAGTAATATAAAAATATGAGTACAAATACTTTATGTTATAACAGTGAAAGTGAATCCGTGGCTCTCTACGTATTGTACTGAATGAAAAATTGAATGACTTCAGTGACAATAAACTAATACTACTGAAGGAAACTTATGGATAAAAACTCCAGATATATATAAGTGTTATATAGTAATAGAAATATAAAGTGTGAGGGGTTTTATGAATAATAAATGACAGAGTACCAAGAGCGAACTAGCGCAAGTGGGGAGGTCATACGCGCTCGTAATTTTCATTGCTTTCACAGTGATTTTTTTTTTTGGAGTATGGATCCCAAACTACTTGATAATCATAGAGTAGTGTTTATAGTGTTAATATCTGGCTGTGGTAATCATATTACGGGTTGTCGGAAAGTGTAAAGTGGAGACTTCGTTACCCAACTTCAGGGGTCTCCACAAGTCCTACGGTAACCGACGAAGGCTCAACAAACATTCCAGGAGAAAGCTGAAGGTATGTGCCATAAGCAAATGTAATTTTAATATTCTGGGACTAATAACTGATTTTTGGCAAATATTTTTTGAGAGTCTGTCGGAGCCCGAATAACCCCGCGGGACACGCAAAACATTGGTAAACATGCCAGCGGTGTAAGGGTTAAGCATAGTAAAATTGTCAGATGTTAACTGAAAAAAAAGAAAATATGTCCTCTGGTTTTCTCAAGCATATTAAATCCAGGTGCACGTTTGTCATGTGGAAAGAAAAATTATATGCGTTAGTCGAAATATAATGTATTTTTGTAACTAGGAAAGGGTAGTTCCCATGGCCACTGGATTAAGTTTTGCTAAGAATGTTTGGGAATTTCCACAGTAAGGCCAGTCATGATTGAACCCTTCAGCCGTGGAAGTAATTTCCGGTTCTACCTGCGTCTCAAGATGCCAGATAATAGACAGCAAGGCGAGTTTATCTTCGCAGAGAAAACTTTGACATAAACCTTCTCTGCACTCAGATCATAGACACCTTCAGCCCGATGATGTACCTTTAGTTGTATTTTTTCTACTTTCAGTCGATTTTCATGCACCTCAACGAGAACAAAAACAATACCTAGCCGGAATCCGTCCAGGCGAGGTAATTAACCTCCTGACGTGAGCCATACTTTTCCCGGGACACAAGTATAAGTAGCTGATTTAAAAAAGAAATGTACGGCAATGAAGTAAAATAATAAATATTACGATTATGACAGCCTGTACACACACACACACACATACACACACACACACACACACACACACACACACACACACACACACACACACACACACACACGGCATCTATCTTCTGCTCACTCACCAGTCCCCTTCAATAGTATCTGAGGAGAATCAGTTCACATTATATAAAGTAGATATGCACTTTCTTTCCGTACATTCAGAGAAAACATGGACAACCCACACCTAATCCTGCGATATGCCTGCCGATTTCTTTGAAATTCATGTGCTCCACATCCCCCATTTTTATTCTTTATATATATATATATATATATATATATATATATATATATATATATATATATATATATATATTTTTTGAAGTGGGGCTGACCACCCAAGAATCATGGGGTGGAGGAGATCATGCTTTCCAAATATGATGAGAGTCCACTGTGCAACATGTACTATGATATGAAATCCATATCCGCCCTGATTTTACTATTTCTGAGAATGTTTGATTTGGTGAGGGGATTGATCTCCCTAGAAGCACTTGTGGAAAACTTTATACAGTAGAACACATTATCAAGGAACCTGATGAACAGACCTGAGAAATTTCGCTGAACCTTATGCTCATTTTCCCCTACCTCTGGTCGATTTTATTTATGGAAGGGGACTGACCCCCCAAGAATCATTAGGGGAGTCTAGCTCCCCAAATATCGCATTACGGGTGAGATTCCATTATACAACATATTCTAAGATATCAGAGCCATAGCTGCCCCCCTTTCTCTATTTCTGAACATTTTTCATCTGGTGGGGAGGCTGAGTCCATTAATAATCGTGGATTTAAAGTTGTATCTAGTTGGAAAATCCTCCCAGAAACCAACCGAACTGACCTTGGAAGTTGCATCCAAATCCATCGCACAGCCTTATAGGAGTTAAAACATACACACACACACACACACACACACACACACACACACACACACACACAGTCTGAATCTTGCGCAACAGTATGCACGACAAGTTGGCAGATAGTCTTCAATTATGGTAAATGTGTACAATATGATTCACAGTGATCAACTCACCGATATGTAATAATTGTTGGCAGTTAGTCTATATATATACATATATATATATATATATATATATATATATATATAAAGGGTATGTAATGTATGAACCATACTGATTAACCCACAGATATGCAGGACTGTTTTGTTGGCAGTTGGTCTTCGTGTATGGAGAGGGTGTGTAATGGACGAACCACCCTGAACGAACCACCCTGACTGTATATACTTTGTATCTGTTACCTTACTTAAATAGCACGGGTAATAATGAATAAAATGACAAGGAATGTGCAGTATAATATTATGAACAACCCTTATCAACTCACCAATATGCAGGACTTGGTGACGGTTGGTCATCATAAAGTGGCGTCTGAGGATTTTGCTATAGGCGTCAACGAAGATGAGAGCCTGTGGGTAAGAATGCATAAAAGATCATTAACACCTTTCATGCCCCAGCCTATATCTGATATTCTATAAGTGTGTGTGTGTGTGTGTGTGTGTGTGTGTGTGTGTGTGTGTGTGTGTGTGTGTGTGTGTGTGTGTGCAACCAAAACTGGCAAAACGATTTGGATGAACTTGGCAGGATGGATGGAGCTGGATCCCAAATGGGCCAGTTTTAGTTTCATGTAGATTGACATTTTATGAGGGGATGTTTTAACCGATAATGATTTTCTCCATTGTTGTCATATCACATGGCATTTTCGTGGAGTTTTATGCTTTGTCACAGGAATGGCTCTCATGTTGACTAGTGCTTCATTCGTAAATCACTGGTTGTGAGCAAAGCTCAGGGTGGTCAGTAACAGCTCTCATTTAAATTAAAAATGTGTTGAGCATGGAAACAGCTATTCCTCGGTTTCGCGTAGCAGGAGACAGAGTTGAAAAAACGCTCCTACTTAAACAGAAAATATTTTACTTTTGCGTCACAGGTGAATGAGTAATACCATAATTCTTCTTCTGATGAGGAAAAATCCTCTGATTTCTCAGTAGTTACTAATGTACTTCGTGGAACTAAACTCCATATCTATTGGTTCTTAGATATAATAATGGGAAACTCCTACTTTTCCTTTGGCTAATATAATTCCTTTAACTGCTTTAGTTTTCATGCTGCTTCATAACTGATATTTTTACCAAATTCACTATTGAAGACACTCGCTCAGACTGCTGCCGAGAAGTGGCGAAAAAAATTCAGTCTTGGGCTCTGTCACAAAATATAGCGGAGTGCCATCAGCAAATATTTTTGATTTGACAATAAGCCGAAACTCAAGAGGATTTTCAGATAATTCGTTGGTATTGTTTTCCACTTATTTAGAAGTGCATCAATGTTATGTTCGTTTAATGAACTAGGAAAGTGGAGAAATAAACGTATTAAATACTCGTACTTCTCAGTTTCTCCACATGCAGCTGATGGACTGTAAGGGCAACAGCACAGTTCTGCACAATGAAAGGCCGACTACTTCCTCCTGTAACCTCCGACTTCTTCAAGTGATTTCTTGTGTCCTTAGACAATTCTGAAAACTTATTGAATCATCTTCCCCTTCAAAAATAAGGAATAATGAGAAAGGTAACGATAAACCAGGGCTACTTAGACTACCATAGGCACAAGTTAGTCCCAGCTTCCCTGCTGCTAACCAGTATGGACACGATATGTATTCGCTTAGAAACCAAAAGAAAAGAAAATGCCTCGCTGCATTTACGAATTTGCCAACAGCTTCCCTGTTACCAACCAATATGGACACGAATGTATTTGCTTAGAAACTAAAAGAAAAAAAAAATGCCTTGCTGCGTTTACGAATTTGCCTACCACAACAGGAAACATACTCTGCAGCCTTAAGTAAGATTATTGAAATAAGTAATATTATTACCTTTCGATAACCTCAGCCATTTCATCAGTAACATAACATCCTTTGTGAAGACCAGGAAAGTAGTCAAATATAAGAAACCCTGACATCCATTACTGAATAAGATCAAGGTAGCCATACTCACAGCCAGGCTTCTCCAGAACCACATCGGTATCATTATTGTCAACATACTATATTCTTATGCCTAAGTGTATGGCACAGTGGTATCATTTATATTACCCAAACTTCAGTTAATAGAGTTATATGCCGGAAAAGGTAGTAACATAATTTTTAATCATTATGATAAGCAGGTCTTGGAAGACATGTGATATCCTCCGAGCTTGTTTATTTTTGCTGGTAAAAAGCAAACTGACGTTGGATAGCACTGTGCGATGCCGTAAAGGTGTAAACACACCAAATGTCTATTGATCTCTTATAAGATCGTCTGCTCTATGATTTATTCTCGGTTCTTTCGATACTGAGAGGTGGGGTTCAGGTTCTACTTGTGTGTACAAGTAAATAGGATTTGACACCAATATAATGTTACTGTAAATATAATGATGAGGTTAAGAGGCACTGAAAGCTTGAGGCAGTTCTCTTTATACACACACATGTACACACACACATACACACGCGCAGAGAGAGAGAGAGAGAGAGAGAGAGAGAGAGAATCCTACCATTTATAAATGCAAAAAATTAATTAAAAAAACATGAAAATTTAACCAAACAGACCATTATGCACCAAAATGTACCTGCGTTCTTCAAAATGTGCCAGAAATGTCAAAGATATACCACGTAACAGAAATAACGAAAATGTACCAAAATGGTCCGAATGTAGCCGACTCTCTGAGGCAACGCTGTGCCCGGTCAGGAAGCAGGGAGTCCCAACTTTTGTGACGTTACTGATAATGGAGTTAGTCGAGTGCTGGGCGCTCCTAATTACACGCAACGAAATATCACGACGATCGACCACAGCACACGGGAAAAATGCAACCCCATACGGCAACGCAGGTCGGGCCCTCGGGGACATGTTTTGCTGTGGTTATATTATTACACACCGGCGCATAACGAGCCTGAAGGGTGTATATCCGGCGCCGCGTTATCGACAACATATATTCTGTAATTTCTCCAATCTGTCTCTCCACAGACATTGGGCAGTAATGTTAAAAATGTAAGTGGGAGATTATTGACAATAGCTGACGAAAATTTCTGAAGTACATAGCCATGATAGAGTATGTTTGACTTTTCTGTATTGCATCTGACTACTCTCTGTAATGTGTGGTGTTAAATGATCATATCTAACCATTATAGATGCTCAATACATTGCCGACATAAACGGAGGGCTATCACCCTGGAGCATTTAGTACTGAAAATAACGCCCTCTGTAAACCAGTCTTATGAATCCGCAGCACCTGACACTAAACACTTCATATGGCTGTAGATCAGTGTCGTCTGCTTCGAAGTTATCAACCCCTTCAATCCGCTGATGTATTTTCCATCTCGTTCTTATCGTCACCATACGATTTTATTCAACGTAGGACAATCCCCTAATAGCGATGGGGTTAATGAAAGCTGTATCTAATTCCTCCAGTTCGTAAAGCCTTTCAAAAAGCGAATTAAATGGTCTGGAGACTGCAAGAGTGAGTTAAGAATTATGTACCCGGACTAAAAGGGCAAGTTTTTGAAATTCATGGAGAGAAAAGTAGGAGAGTCGGCAGTGGTTTTTGTTGCTGAAAGTTTTTTATTTAATTTATTGTTTCCTCCGGACGATTTGATTCAGCTTAGGGAGAGAGAGATCAGGTTGTGAAAGGGTTAATGGGGGCTGTTCTTAACCCCGTCGTCTCAAACGGTCTCTCCAAAGCTTAGCTCACTGAATCCGGTGACGTCTCTCTTAGTTTATTCTTGGTACCTGCAAGGTACAGACGATCAATTATGGCTACTGTTGTTTCTGAACCAAGTTTATCTGAATGTATACTCAGCTGACTGCAGGCCGAAGCTGACCCTCTCCTGAAGCCCACCATTCGTCTTTTGGAGGACTGGGAATTGCGGTGTTTGTATAGGTAACCGGAAAACAACATCCGGTTATACTGGTGGCATCACATGAATAGCCCAGCACTATTTAGTTTAGTGAGTTTTCGAACAACAGGGACTAGATAAAGTCTTAATAATCTCTGCAGCCCTCAAGTTGAGTAAAACCACTGACCAAAATTGTTTCTTGAGAGTGAATAAAATGAAGAGACGTCACTGGATTGGTGATCGTAATAAAATGTTGTCTGGTGGTTGCAAGAATAAAATAAAATGAAGAGCATGTCCTCAGGTTAAAGGGGATAATGTAATATGTATGATAATGTATGTGCCTAGGTGTATAGCTGTTGTGTTAGTACATGAGCCAGACCAGAATTTGCTACCACCTGGCGAGGCAAAACCTACCAATGTTTTCTTGAAAGCCCTCTACCTATAGATAATCAAACCACATGATAGACATTTCTAACTCACAGCTTAGGGTCAATAATCACACTTTTACCCTTTTCGGAGAGGACATTTTCCCATATTTTCGCGTTTTTCTCCAAAACTATGCATCGTACCGGTAAAAGGTATAGGACTAATAAAAAATTGGAAATTAAATTCTGCAAGAGTTTGTCTCTATACGTATTTGCTCTAAAACTTATAGTTTTTGTGCAAACGAGCCCGGAAGTGGAATACGCATTTCACGACAAACTTGAAAAAATCAACTTCGCACTCACATTTCCTCCAATATCTCCTAAACTACTAATTTCTCGGTAAAATGTCATAGAATTGATCTTTTAGGGTGAAGATTTTTCTTTCTTCTGGTGTCTTATTTATCTCTAAATGTTAAGTTTTTTCAGTAAACACAAAGAAAGAAGGTAGACACAAATGCTATTTTTTTCCTTCGTGCAAAAACTTTACTACGCAAAAGAAAATACACCAGCACAAGTTTGTGTAGATGCTAGTTATGCATGCAGGGCATGTTTATGATGTAAAATGTGGTATAGTAAGATGGGCTAAGAAAAGGACAAAACCATAAACTTTCATTTGCGCAATTTTTTTCTCTTGTATTTTCACTATAACCTGTCCATTATAATTATTATCCAATAGTAAAGGGAACATAAGCGGGATTTAAGCCCAGGACGCATTACAAATTTAATATCAATATTTTTTAGTGATTTTTTCTTACCCGGAAAAGGGGTGAAAAAAAAAATTGGGTCCAAAAAAAAAATTATTTGAAAAAAAAAACTTTGAAATAAACATGTACACATTTTTTTTTTTTTTTTTTTTTTTTTTACAAAATATTGAATATATGTTTATATTTTACCTCAGACACACATAAAAAATGATAAAGTGAATTTAATTGAAGAAAATCTTATTCCTTACACAAGTGTGCTTTTTACTCCTTACACAGGTGTGCTTTTTATTTGCTACACAGCTGTGCTTCTTATTCCTCCCACTTCCCTTCTACCTCTAACCACTCTCACTTCCCTTCTACCTCTATTCACTCTCACTTCCCTTCTACCTCTACTCACTGTCACTTCCCTTCTACCTCTATTCACTCTCACTTCCCTTCTACCTCTACTCACTCTCACTTCCCTTCTACCTCTATTCACTCTCACTTCCCTTCTACCTCCAATCACTCTCACATCCCTTCTACCTCTACTCACTCTCACTTCCCTTCTACCTCCAATCACTCTCACCTCCCTTCTACCTCCAATCACTCTCACCTCCCTTCTACCTCCAATCACTCTCACCTCCCTTCTACCTCCAGTCACTCTCACTTCCCTTCTACCTCTATTCACTCTCACATCCCTTCTACCTCTATTCACTCTCACTTCCCTTCTACCTCTATTCACTCTCACTTCCCTTCTACCTCTATTCACTCTCACTTCCCTTCTACCTCCATTCACTCTCACATCCCTTCTACCTCTACTCACTCTCACTTCCCTTCTACCTCCAATCACTCTCACCTCCCTTCTACCTCCAATCACTCTCACCTCCCTTCTACCTCTATTCACTCTCACTTCCCTTCTACCTCCAATCACTCTCACCTCCCTTCTACCTCCAATCACTCTCACCTCCCTTCTACCTCCAATCACTCTCACCTCCCTTCTACCTCCAGTCACTCTCACTTCCCTTCTACCTCCAATCACTCTCACTTCCCTTCTACCTCCACTCACTCGCACTTCCCTTTTACCTCCACTCACTCGCACTTCCCTTCTACCTCCAATCACTCGCACTTCCCTCTCACCGCCTGTCACAATCACCCCAACATTCAAATCATCTTATGCTTCTGGCAGTTCTAAAGGTGTTCTAAGGGAGTGATAGTGGTAGTCGTCCTGATCAGTACCACTTGAGCAGCTACCCTGCCCCTAGTGTCACCCTGGACCACTCCATCAGGAGTCATTCCCTCTCATATATTCCTAGGCGATGACACGCCTAGCTGACGGGTCAGCAAGGGTCAGACACTGACACCACACAATCAACCAACACCCCCACGCTACCACTCCCCTCCTGTACAATAACCCCCCCCAGGGTACCACACTATACCGCTAAGCTAGTGGTAACATTAATATTGATTACAAAATGGGGCAATACAAACTCAATTTGGGGCAAGAAATGCTCAAATTTGGGTACAAAATTATCAGGTATGAGGTGACAAAAAATTAGTGAACCTGATTTTTTCTTACCCCATCCAAGCACATCCCAATCGGGTAACAAAAAATCCCCCCTACCCCCCCAGGTGAACAAGCCTACATCTTTTCTATCCTCAATGACCTAGAGCAGCTTGTACAGAACCCTACCCGTATCCCAGACCGCCTTAGAGAGAGCTCCAACATACTTGACCTCTTCCTTACAACTAATCCTTCTGCTTACACTGTTAATCATTCTCTCCATTGGGCTCCTCCGATCACAACCTTATCACCTTAACCTGTCCTATCACTCCGGTATGGCCTGTGGACCCTCCATGGAAACGTCGTCTGTGGCATTTTTGAGCCGCAGATTGGGAGGCCCTCTGGCAGTACTTCTTTGATTTTCCCTGTAATAATTACTGCTTCCAAGGCCGGGAGCCATCTGAGAGTGCCTTGCGCATTACGGAGGTTATTCTCTCGGGTATGGAAGTATACATTCCTTTCTCTTATCCTTTGTCTAACGCAAGAAAGCATTGGTTTAATCACGCTTATTCTAATGCTGTCCACAACAAGGAGAGGGCCTACAAAAGGTACTGGAGCCAACCCACCCCTGAATCACGTGATCTTTACGTTTCTGCCCGGAATCATGCTAAGTCTCTTCTTCGCTCTGCTAAAAATAATTTCATCCGTACTAAATGCTCTCAACTCTCCAACTCGAATTCTTCCCGCTCCTTCTGGCACCTTGCCAAAAACCTTTCTAACAACTTTACCTCATCATCCTTCCCTCCTCTTTTCTACTCTGATGGCTCTGTAGCTATTTCTTCTACTGATAAAGCAGATCTCTTCACACAACCTTTCTCCTCCAATTCCACCTTAGACGATTCCAGTGTTGTTCCCCCATCACTTCCCCCCTCTGACTTCCTCATGGCTGACATTAACATTTCTTCAGCTGGTGTATTTTCTGCCATCACTGGTCTCAATACTAACAAGGCATATGGGCCTGATGGAGTCCCTCCTGTTGTTCTCAAGAACTGTGCTTCTGTGCTTACCCTGCCTAGGCAAACTCTTTTGCCTTGGTCTGTCAAGTTATACCTTTCCTTCTTGCTGGAATTTTGCTCTCATTCAACCAGTCCCAAAGAAAGGTGACCACTCCCAACCCTCCAACTATCGTCAAATTGCTTTAACGTCCTGTATTTTAAAAGTTTTTGAGTCAATTCTCAAAAGAAAAATGGTAAGGCATCTTTCCTATCACAACCTTCTTTCTGATCGTCAGTATGGGTTCCGTAAGGGACGCTCCACTGGCGATCTTCTCACCTACCTTTCAGACTCCTGGTCATCCTCCATTCGGGACTTTGGCAAAAGCTTTGCCATAGCACTTGACATCTCAAAGGCTTTCGATCGAGTCTGGCATAAATCTTTAATTTCCAAAGTGCTCCCTTACGGTTTCTATCCTTCTATCTGTGCCATCATCGCTAGCTTCCTTTCTGGTCGTTCTATAACCGCTGTTGTAGACGGCCATCGTTCTTCTCCTAGATTTATCAACATTGGTGTTCCTCAGGGCTCTGTCCTATCACCAACTCCCTTCCTTTTATTCATCAATGACCTTCTAAGCTGTACATCTAACCCTATCCACTCATACGCTGATAACTCCACCCTTCACCTTTCCATTCGGTTCCTGCAACGCCCATCTCAGCAGTTACTTCAACGAACAAGGGATGAGGCTATGGCACACCTAGTGTCTGACTTGGCTCGTATCTCTGACCGGGGTAAAAATAATCTGGTTGTTTTTAATGCATCTAAGACTCAGTTCTTATTCATATCAACCCAACAAAATCTTCCACAGGTATACCCACTAATATTTAATAATATTCAGCTTAATCCTGCATCATCCTTGAACATGCTTGGGGTTTCATTTACTCGGGACTTATCTTGGAAAGATCATATTACATCTCTTGTAAAATCTGATTCCAAGAGATTAGGTGTACTAAGCTGACTCCATTCTTTCTTTACCCCTGCACAATTGTTGACTCTATACAGGGGTTCTATACGCCCCTGTTTAGAATACAACTCTCATGTGTGGGGAGGCTTCCCACATACAGCTCTTCTCAATAGGGTGGAGTCAAAGGTTTTTCGTCTCTTTAACGCTCCTCCTCTTACTGACTCCCTTCAACCTGTCTCTTCACCGCACTGTTGCATCTTTATCTCTTTTCTATCGCTACTTTACTGCTCCTCTGAACTGTCTGCATGCATTCCTCCACCTCTACGACGGGCGCGTAGCACCCGTCTAGCAGCAAACTCTTATCACTTTTCTGTCCAACTCTCTAATGTAAGAGTTAACCGTTAATCCCAGTCCTTCATTTTTGTAACAGGCCAACTCTGGGACTGTCTCCCTCTGTCTGTATTTCCTGCTGCCTATGATCTCCAGTCTTTCAAACGCAGTGTGTCCAGGCATCTCGAAATTATCGGATCTTGAATTTGGCTCTCTATTATATTTTGTTTTTTTCTTGGAGGTAACTGTTATTGCGGGCTCATGGCCTTTGGTTCCTTCTTCCTCACATAAAAAAAAAAAAAAAATAGGAGAGCAAGGGGGTGGGGTGATCCTTTCTTACCCCAAACTGAGTGTGCCAAGGTTATTGGAGGAAGAAAAAATCAAAGTTCTTACAAGGTACTAGAAAGTTTTGGTGAATTTTTTTCGGCCTTTTTTTGTTAAATGGACCTTGTACGTATATATGTAAGTTAAACTTAATAACATGCAAATAACACATGTTGTATAAAAATAAGCTAACTATAGATAACATCAAAATATTAATTGCTTGGAGAGATAAGCAGTAAGGGGGTGATTTGTTCTTACCCCATTATCCCCCATATTTTTTCTTACCCCATTTTACTATAATGAGGTATTGCGTGAATCTGTTTTCTTTCTTGTATCTACCCTATCTATGCATCCCCCAAGCTCTCTGCATGCACAGTACAGTATAATACTTTCAGAATGGGCCACCCTAAATGAATTCTGAAGAATATGTTTATGATGTAATTATGGTGGTTGTGTTTCGCACATTGCAGGATACCCTTTCCATGCGTAACCCAAGATACCGAAGAAGATATTGATGGTCTGATTCTGTGGCTATGATTTCTGTAAGATGACATTAATAAAGTGTGGAATATGGTATGATGTTTACTAAAGTGCCAGGTCATTATTGTTGAACTGTATTTTCAATCTTCATATAAATCGATGTCAGAATCCTCATCACTTTCATCAAAAATCAGTTCACTTTACTCATCATCATCCTCACCTGCTTGATTGGCGCATGCCAGTGTACACAGATATGTGCACTTCAGTTTATTTTGAATACACGTACGTCTCCTCCACACACTCCCTTTGCATGTGGGTCTATCTACTTTCTTTGCCTATTGTTCAAACTGTTAGCATTTAGAGGAAAACAAGGATACTGAATGAAAGAGAAATCTTCACTCTGAAAGATCAACTCTATAACATTTTACCGAGAAATTAGTATTTTAGGAGATATTGGAGGAAATGTGAGTGCAAAGTTGATTTTTTCAAGTTTTTCGAGAAATGTGAATTCAACTTCCGGGTTCGTTTTGCGCAAAAACTATAAGTTTCAGAGCAAATATGTATAGAAACAAATTTTTGCAGAATTTAATTTCCTATTTCTTTAAGTATTTAGCGAAAGGCAAGGATGTGTTTTGGGCATTCATGGATTTAGAGAAAGCGTATGAAAAAATTGATAGGGAGGCTTTGTGGACTGTTTTAAGATTGTATGGACTTGATGGTAGGTTACTAAAAGGGGTGAAAAATTTTTATGTAAATAGTAGAGCATGTGTAAGAGTGGGAAATGCTGTGAGTGATTGGTTTCCCGTGAGAGTCGGGCTGCGACAGGGATGTGTGATGTTGCCTTGGTTGTTTAATATTTACATGGATGGTGTTGTAAGGGAGGTGAATGCAAGAGTTTTAGGTGGAGGTCTGAGTCTGGTGAATTTTGATGGTGGAATCTGAAGCAGCTGCTGTTTGCAGATGATACTGCACTGGTGGCTGATTCAGAGGAGGGATTGAGACAGTTGGTAGAGGAGTTTGGAAGGGTGTGTGAAAGAAGGAAATTGAAAGTAAATGAGAATAAGAGTAAAGTGATGAAGTGTACGAGGTTGGTAGATGGTAGGGGGATGAATATAGTTTTGAATGGCGAGTTGCTTGAGGAGGTAGAGTGTTTTAAATATCTAGGGTCACACGTTGATGTGGATGGAAGAATAGATGCAGAAGTGAAGTTTAGAATAAATGAAGTAGGTAAGGTGCTGGGAGGAATGAAAAAAGTGTTTAGATGTCGTTCGCTTAGAATGGATGTAAAGAGAAAGCTGTATGAGGGTGTTGTGGTACCGACTGCGTTATATGGGGCTGAAACATGGAATATGGGTGTAGCAGAGAGGAAAAGTTTGAATGTAATGGAGATGAGCTGTGTGAGGAGTATGTGTGGAGTGACGCGTATGGATCGAGTGCGAAATGATGAAGTGCGAAGGAGAACTGGTGTTGTTCGGGAGATGGCTGGTAGAGTTGAGCAGAGGGTGTTGCGATGGTTTGGGCATATGGTGAGAATGGATAATGAGCGACTGGTGAAAAAGATAACTAGATCTGATGTGAGAGGTGTAAGGCTGAGAGGAAGACCACGAATAGGATGGATGGACAGTGTGAAGAGAGCGCTGGATGAGAGAGGGATGTCTATTGAGCAAGGAAGAGTGGCTGTGCGTGACAGAAATAAATGGAGAGAAATTGTGAATGAATAAGTGATGACGCAGCCCTGAGGGGATATTCTTCCGCATTTGATCTGATCAGCTAGTCAGGTCAGGTGCAGGTAAGGGGATGGGTCTGTTATGATGTGGCAGGGGTAAACCAGTTCTGCTGTCAGGCCCTGCTGCGGATGTCACTGATTGCATTGCGCAGTTGACTCTTGTGCGGTGTGATGCAGTGGGGATCTGTCCATTCTCCCCTTTGAGGCTAAGATGCGAATGAATGTGTTTGAATGGATGAGTAAATGGGGAGTGTGTCGTCCTGTCTCGGCTACCTCCCTTTCCTTGGGGGAAGCAGCCTAGGTATATAGCTAGATAGATAGATAGATTTATTCCTACACCTTTTATCGGTGCGCGGCATAGTTTTGGAGAAAAACGCGAAAATATGGAAAAATGTACCCTCCGAAAAGGGTAAAAATGTGATTACTGACATTAAGCTGTGAGTCAGAAATGTCTATCATGTGATTTGATTATCTATAAGTAGAGGGCTTTCAAGAAAACATTGGTAGGTTTTGCCCAGCCAGGTAGTACCAATATGTGAAATCTGGGGGTCTGGCTCATGGACTAAGTGATGCAATTGCTGAAGGGTTTCTGCTGCCAATGTGATGTGTAACGCTGATAGAGCTACTGTCACGAATGTGCAGTCTGGCACTAACATGCTTGCAATTGCCAATATGCTGCATAAGACTGAGAAGGTTCCTTTGTGTACAGATCAGACTATTGATAACACAGCATAACGTGATGGTACCTAGTACCCATAGTCGCCCCTTATCCCTTTCCCAATGAATTAGTGAGCGTTAGAAAGAAACTAGACCCCAAGAGAGTCGGATGAACCTGTTTCAAATAAAACTGTCAAGTTGTCATTGAAGGTGTTTTACATGCTGAGTACCTGAATGTGTGTCTATCATCCTTCAAGTCCATCTACACTAACCTGGCAGAGATCGTGTATAATAGTGGTGGCAGCAAGATCAAGAATCCGCCTTCTCTTCATCCAGTCGGCCAAAATTATTTCCAGTCCCCCCCCCCCCCCGGAGGAGCTCGGGGATAAGTATTGTTTTCACTCGGTTTGTCCGTTTGTTTGTCTGTCTGTCTGTATGTATGTACATATGTATGTATGTTTGTGTGTATGTTAACTTTAATCGAAAACTACTCGTGCGATTTTGAATAAAATTACAGAAATGATTCACGATGGCCATCTGATCACTTGCTTAAATTTTGGACGAAATTGAGCCTAGGACCAGGCTGTAGGCCCCCCAGAAATGTAAAAACAAATTTGCCATAACCCCTTTCAAATTCGTCATAACATGAAACCAAAATCTAAAGGTGCATCTTTCAAATCTGCATCCTATAACATGCCTCATTACATCAGGGGCGTCACCCCCAGTTATCAGTAGGGGGGTCAGTGTCAGACGGGTCAAGCCTATCATTTCAAATGGGCAAAAATCGTAAATTTTCACCCGATTTACTCCAAAGATGAAATGCAACATCTTTGACTAATATCCTGTTGTGTTTGTACGTCAGCACTAAAACACGGGTTTGCTGTGCCTTCGTACCGCGTCTTGTTACCATACTATTTTTTCAAGTCTAACGCATTTAACCCTACCAGACCGCCTCACCCAATCAAATTAACGTGTGAAGTGCAACGTGAGAGGTGACAATGCTGTAATGTCGACCATGCCTGCCTACTGCCTGCCAGTCTGTCATTCACTCCCAAGCCTGCCTGCCTGCCATGGTTCCTGCTGCCTATGTGCTAATGGATTAGTTTTGACTCAGCCCTCAGTAACCCAGTCACCTGCCTTACTATGAGCCACCTGTGGTAGCGAGAGTGTGTTTCTTCGAGTTCAGGTCAACATCGTGGCTGAACTAGCCAGCTGTTGTATTACATGAAACTGACTGTGCTGGGGAGGTGGAAGAGGTAAAAATAATTGCAAACGGAGTTAAAGCAATAGACTCCGTCAATGTAAAGGATCAGCTTAAATTACGTGAGTTCCACTGTTCCGATGTTGAGCCGAAAATCCCGGTTTCCATGAATTCTCGTGTTATCACTTGCATGGATTTCATGGTAATGAGTGAGGGCTACATCGTACACGAACCTGCTCTGCAAGATGTCATTGATGCATGATTTATTTCCCAATAATCAAAAGGCACGAGGACCAAGCCTGCAGCTATTATCTTGACATTTGGTAAAGTTTCTCTTCTCAGTCATGTCTAAGTTGGCTAAGATATTGTTAACGTACGACCATACGTTCCTAATCATCCTAGATGTTTATAATGTCAGCTGCATGGACACAGTAACAAACCTTGTCGGGCTTCCCAATCAGTTTGCGGCAAGTGTGGTTCTAAGGGTCATGATGGTGATCACTGCACAAGCGAGACTGTATGTTGCTTTCACTGTAAGGGTGCTCATTCCACTTCATCGAGGGACTGTCCTGAGTGAAAGGACGAGAAAGAGGACTGCAGAGAGTAATAATATGAGGGCAACCGAGGGCATCTCCTACTATGAAGCTGGGAAGATGGTGAAGGCATTGCATGCAACTCCTTTACCAAGTACCTCCTATGTTTCAGCAGTGATATCCCATCCTGTGATGTGCTCTGTCTCGACACAGACTGACCCTGTCACTGTTACCCATGTCACTTGCTCTGCCTCTTCATCTCAGCCTCCAGTCCAAGCCAGCTCTCTTATTAGTACTCCTGTCACAACTTCCCAATCTGTCATATGCAGGGTAAAAGTTAATAACATGTATCCGTCTGTTTACTTTCTCTACCGTCCACCACAAGGCCCGACTGATAGTGATGGTTTAAATTCGCTTTTTGAAATCCTTTCTAGAAATAAATTAGTCCTGGGTGACTTTCACACCCATCACTATCAATGGGTAGCTTGAGGATTGATGGTCGCGGGGAGCAAGTAGCTCCTCTAATACTATAGTCCATCCTCTGTGATCTGAATGGTGGTAGAGCGACTCGTGTAGATGATCGTAATGTTTTTTTTTTCCACTGACTTTTCATGGCCTTCCCAGGTATACATCAAGATATCTCGTTGGATCCTTGTGGCGATTCCTTGGGAAGTGATCATCTACCCATCTGCTTTTCTTCAAGTATACACGCAACATTATTTTGGGCGCTCCGCTGCCAAAGTTTAAATATAAGAAAACATGTTGGGGATCCTTTTCAAGGACTGTCAATAATGATATCCCTGGGGAGACCATAGATGTAAAAGTAAAAAATGTAACCACTTCCATATTACAAGCAGCTGAGGCTGCTATTTCCAAGATGTCTCCAATTCATGTGACTCACAGAGCTCATTGGTGTACAATGGATTGCTGACAAGCATCAAAGAAACGCAGTAGGAGATACATGATTTTTGATGGTCAGCCTACTGAGAACTTAACTGCAAACAAACAAGCAAGGGCTTAGGCAAGAACACTTAGAAGGGTTAAAACGTGACTCCTGGCAGTCTTTTATGTCCACGGTGAATCGTTTTACCCCATCAAAAAAAGTCTGGTCAACTATTCAAATATTAAATAATAAAAGCCATTCCATCCATAACACCACCCACTGCGGGCCTGTGGACGCTAACATCCGTGCCATGAGTTTTTCTCACGTGAGTAGCTAAGCCAATTATGACCTGTGTTCTCAGGACCATAAACGCATGGCTGAGTTACAGACTTTGCCACAGAAGATGTAAACTCCCCGTACAACCAAGAGTTTACGATAAATGAACTTCTCCTTGGCCCAAAATTCTGTAAAGACACCAGTCCCTGACCAGATACAATCACGTACGATACAATCCAGCACCTTAATCTGGACAGCCTGATTATGCTGTTAGTATTGTACTAAGAGCTCTGGTCTTCCCGAACGAACACAAACTCGTGGCACTTTGCGCATCATACCAGTACACAAACAAGCTGGCCGTTTTATGAATTCCACTTCATTTCGCCCTATTGTGTTGAATGCATGCCTTTGTAAGATCACGGGCCGAATGGTTAATAACAGGCTTCCTTTTGTTTTAGAGTCGAATAATTTGTTAAATGATCAACAATGTGGCTTAGGTAAACAACGAAGCTCACTAGATCATTTAATAAATTTGGAGCACTGCATTTCAGAGGCATCTGCCGATGAAAAATTCATGACAGAGGTGTTCTTGGACATCAATAAAGCCTATGACATGACGTGGCGACACGGTATGCTAATGAAACTCTTTGCATATGGTTTATGAGGTAATTTGCCTATTTTATTTCCACTTTCTTAAGGGGTAGAACCTTCTCTGTCAAATTGCTTTGTAACATAACATCGGATATATTCATCCAAGAAAACAGGGTGTTTCAGGGAAGTGAACTTAGTCCCACTTTGTTTAGTATTATGATGCATGCTACTGTCATCAGCTCCCATCCTGAAGAATCTTAAATACTAACTCTATGCTGACGCTAGTGCAATATGGTACTCTTACCATAATGCACAATTTTCAGTTTGGTGGATTCAAGCAGCCCTTGATTCCATCCACCAGTGGGCCTTTGAGTTGGGATTCAAGTTTTCCATCGCTAAGTGTGCCTTGTAGTTTTTTACAGCTCATATCGCCCCTGATTTCCGTTTGACTTGCAATAATCAGTCGGTACCTTTTCAAACTTCTGTCAGATTTTTGGGCCTATTAAAATTTAAATTTCATGTTATAAATTGGATTGCTTGTTGTGGTAAACCATTGAACGTCCTTAGGAACCAAATGGGTACTACTTGGGAAGCCAGCAAAAAATCTTTATTAATGGTGAATTACTCCCTTCTTACATCTAAGCTGAACTATGGCTCACAGGTGTATTGGATGTCACACTGAGGAGGTTGTATGTGTTACAACATAAATGTGTGCAAATGTGTCTTGGACTCTTGAGATGTACATGTGTAGCTCGTATGGAAGTGTAGGCGAATGTACAGTCACAAAACACAGAAAGTATCCAGGCCTTGTTGATGCCTGGGACAGGAAAGCAAGAATCGTCTGGTGTTCGGACAAAGTTCCAAATCCCCTCCCCTCCCCTCTTCCTCCCCCTCCTCCTCCTCCAAGTCCCACCACCACGTCCCTTGATCGAGACGTTGCTCACTCCTTTGCTTCGCGGTTTGAAGCAGGTCACGGTACTCATGACGTTGTGGATTCCATATTTTACTTAAAAACGTTTGAAGAAATTCTAATTGCACAGTAACAGAAAAAACGTGATGCAAAAAGTGATGAACGTTCTATTGGTTTCAAATATATATTACTGAAGTATTTCCCATAACATTCAAGTTCTTCCTTAATTCTGTCTGGTAGAGAATCATGTTGTCGGACGGAGGTAATCTTCAGTGAGATGGGCAAGAGACAGAGAAACTGACGGAAAGGCAAACATAGCTACGCCTTAGACAGATTCATCAAACTTGTTAATTTTATTCTAAATATCACCAAACACATTTAGTAAGCCAAGGTGAATATAAACCATTCTAGCAAGGAAAAGGAAACACACAGACAGACACACGCCAGTTGAGACTGGGAATGATTGATGTTTTATTCTTGCTAAATAAAAACGACTACATTCATCTTCTGAAAGAATATGCCTCCGATATGGGACAGACAGGCAGACAGACAAAGACAGACTCTGGATGATGCATTCACATTGACATATTTTATTCTTGGTTCCACCTGATGACATGATTCAGATTAAATGATAACAAACCCTTGTATACATAGAGGAAGAAGTGAAAGGAAGATGGGACAGGTGGACAGAAAGAAAGACAAAGTCCCAGTCATCAGTTCACATCTATTGCTATTCCACTCCTGCTAAAGGCAGAGGGTATTATTCAGCTTCAGACTAAACCCTTTCTGTAGAGGAAGACGTGAAAGCTAAACAAACAGATAGATTAAAGAGAACGAGAGTGGAGCAGGCAGTTTCCAAATTATCGGTTCACATAATTGGAATTATCTGTTCATATTAACTGGTAATGTATTACTGTTACTGCCTGAAAATTGTATTTAGCTTCAGTGGAAATACAACTATCCCAGAAAGGAAGACGCAAAACATATGCAGGCTATACACTATCAGACAGACACTCTTAAACCCACCACGTCCCATTGACGTATATATACCTCCACACGTTTTGTCACTGTCAGTCTTGTTGACGTATATAAACTTGCATCAATTGCAAGGTCCCTAATTTGAACAATTTTCAATTTTCGTGCATGATTTTTGGTACATATAGATAGATAGATAGATAGATAGATAGATAGTTTATTGACCACAGCAATTACAGAGTTTGTTTTACAAAAATCATATAGTATACAAAATCATTTGAACAAAGTATAAAATAAGTAATTTTCTTACAAAAAAACTGCAGTCCAATATAAGTATCATATTCTAAGATAATCATAAATATAAGTATCACTAGCATTCGGCTTCTTCTATTCTTATGTGTACACAATTATCCCTTATTTATGCACATAAAATCATGATAATAGTCTTATATTCAATATGTTTGGCTATTCATATTCAGTACTTAAGTAATATACTCCTACATTATAATTATTACAAGTCATATTCAGATAAAATGTCATGAATTATTTTACATTCTACTTCGGGTGTAAAACGACCGGAAAACAAGTCATCAATCGTGGTAAAGTCATATTGTGTCCTAATGTGCTGTGTGAGACCTTCATCTATAAGATGCCAGGCAGGGACAATGCCTTACACCACATAACCTCTACCCCTCCCGCACACCATTGTCTCAGCAATTCACCTGTTACCAGTGACCTGGCCAGTAAAGACATGTCGTGCCACGGTACGAAATTCAGGGCCAGAGTGATTCCCCAATCGATGACAATGTGGAGGACAAAGTTTTTGTAGCATTAGAGGAAGAAACAGTCAGAAATGATGATCAGGTAATGTCGCCAAAAAAGGTCAGGTATGTTGATATGTTTGCTGTGTGAGACAATGCTTATATTGCCAATATTACTGTGTGAAAACCAATATACTCTCGTACTACATATAAATTCGTACCAACAAAATAAATACCGTTTGTGAGTGGTGTGGAACAGTTACCATCCCATAAACTCGTTTTCTTTGAAGCCAGCCTGACAGCTAAACCCAGAAAGGAAAGGGGTACTCCTATCTGTATGGAGTATTTTAAACCTCAAGCGAGCGATTTCTCCATGAATTTTCGATGATTCTCACCAAAAGCAGAGGTTTGAGCAAAAAATTTGTTTTTCCAAATTTGGTCGGGATTGGGGGGATTCATTGGTGGAAAATCGGTCGGGACAGGGCTGGTTAAACAATTTATTTCTCAAGGAAACCGCTACTTTATTCTTGATACTAGCTGACAGGTTTAGTTAGCTTAGGGCAGAATGAATCTCACCCATAACAGATATTCTTTGGCTGCTTAATGAATTACCCGTGTGGGGGTGGCCCTAATGAATGAGGTTGAGATTTGGAAGCTTCCGGTGTTGCTGTTTGCTGATGATACAGTATTGTTGAGTGAAGATGAATGGGAGTTGCAAGGTCTGATGAATGAATTTGGGACAGTGTGTAGGAGGAGGAAGCTGAAAGTTAATGTAAACAAAAGTAAAGTTATGGTGTTTGAGAGGAATGAAGTCACAGAGTGTGCAGTGAGGTTGGATAGTGAGGATATGGAGAATGTGAGTGCATTCAAGTACTTGGGTAGTGTGATGAGTAAGGATGGAACTTTGGGGGATCAAGTACGTGAAAGGGTACAGCAGGGAAGAAAGGTTGTTGGTACACTGAAAGCAGTGATGAGAAATAGGGAGGTGAGTATGGAAGTTAAGAAGTCACTGCATGATGGTATTGTGATCCCTACCCTGACGTATGGAAGCGAGGCGTGGACCTTGCAAGAGGGGAACAAGTCAAGAGTGAGAGCAGTGGAAATGAGTTACTTGAGAGGAGCATGTGGAGTGACGTGGAGGGACAGGTTGACGAATGAAGAAGTGAAGGAACATTGTGGGGTAGATGTGGATGTGGTTGAAAAGATTAGGAGAAATACACTGAGGTGGTTTGGACATGTGGAGAGAATGGAGAATGAAAGACTGACCAAGAGGGTGTATGTAGGTGAGGTGGAAGGAGGGAGAGGGAAGGGTGGACTGAGGATGAGGTGGAGGGATGGAGTTGAGAGGTATATGAGGGAGGGGGGGGTGAGTTGGGGGGAGGGGAGTCAAATGGTGGGTGACAGAGTGACTTGGAGGCGTTTTGTCTGCGGCCACCCTTTGCGGGATTAGGGCGTCGGGCTATAGATAGATAGATAGATAGACATTCACATCCTCGGAGACAGATCGGATGCTATGCTTCAAGTGTGTGTGTGTGTGTGTGTGTGTGTGTGTGTGTGTGTGTGTGTGGTTATCAGTCTACCCTATCATTTATTTGCAACCCCCACTGCCACACTGCCCACACCCAGCATGATGCAAGCAACCGCCACACGAGCCTCTAACGAAGCACTAAATACGGACTATCCTATATATATATAAAATACTTGTTAATTACCTGTATCTAATTACATACTGACCGCTGATTACTGCATGATATACTTGCCTCTAATCAAGCGCTAATTACGGACCATCCTGTATACATAAAATTCCTCATTAATTACCTGTATCAAATTGCATACTGACCGCAAATTACCGCGTGATATATTTACTTGTAATTGCCGTCCATCTTTATTAATCAAGGTGACGACTCGAGCTGCCTGGAACCACTGGCTGACTCTCTTCTTCTTCTTCATTTCTGCAACATTCGCGGCCTTTCCTCTAACCTTCGCTCTGTTGAGCACCACCTCTCCTTCTCAAAACCTCACCTTCTTTTTCTAAATGAGACTCAGCTGTTTGAGGCACCTGACAGCAAACCCTTTTCTGTATCCTCCTACTTTCTCTATACTCATTTCAAAGCCAAAGATGGATGTTGCGTATCTGTACTCAATGACCTATCTTGTTCTCATGTTCCTGAACTCGATTCTTCTGAATTCTCTACTCTATGGCTTCGGCTTTCCTGTCATTCTCTGACTAAATATATCTGCACTGTTTACTTATCTTCTAATTCTACTGACTATCCAAAATTCTTTACCTATCTTACTTCTACGATGGAACACATTCTATTCATTTCTCCTTTCTCTGAAATTTCCATTCTAGGAGATTTCAATATTCACCACCACCTTTGGCTCTCCTGTCCTTTCATTGATCCACCTAGAGAACTAGCCTACACCTTTTCTGTCCTTAATGACCTAGAGCAGCTTGTACAGCACCCTACTCATATCCCTGACCGCCTTGGAGAGAGCTCCAATATACTTGACCTCTTCCTTACTACTAATCCTTCTGCTTACACTGTTAATCTTTTCTTTCCGTTGGGCTCCTCCGATCACAACCTTATCACCTTAACCTGTCCTATTGCTCTGGTATGGCCTGTGGACCCTCCAAAGAAACGTCGTCTGGGACTCTTTGGAGCTGCGGATTGGGAGGCCCTCAGGCAGTACTTTGATAAACTCTGGAATGATTATTGCTTCCATGGCCGGGAGCCATCTGAGTGTGCCTTGCGCATTACGGAGGTTATTCTCTCGGGTATGGAAGCATACATTCCTTCCTCATATCCTTTAACTAACGCAAGAAAGCCTTGGTTTAATCACACCTGTTCTAATGCTGTCCGCAACAAGAAGAGGGCCTATAAAAGGTACCAGAGCCAACCCACCCCTGAATCACTTCTTTTTTTATACATTTCTGCCTGGAATCGTGCTAAGTCTGTTCTTCGCACTGCTAAAAAAAATTTCATCCGTACTAAATGCTCTCAACTCTCAAACTTGAATTCTTCCCGCTCCTTCTGGCACCTTGCCAAAAACCTTTCTAACAACTTTACCTAATCATCCTTCCCTCCTCTTTTCTACTCTGATGGCTCTGTAGCTATGTCTTCTACTGATAAAGCAGATCTCTTTCATCAGACTTTCTCCTCCAAAATCACCTTAGACGATTCCAGTGTTGTTTCTCCATCACTTCCCCCCTCTGACTTCCTCATGGCTAACATTAAAATTTGTTCAGTTGATGTATTTTCTACCATTGCTGGCCTCAATACTAATAAGACAAATGGGCCTGAAGGAGTCCCTCCTGTTGTTCTCAAGAACTGTGTTTCTGTGCTTACACCCTGCCTAGGCATGCTCTTTTGCCTTTGTTTATCAACTTGTACCTTTCCTTCTTGCTGGAAGTTTGCTCTCATTCAGCCAGTCCCAAAGAAGGGTAACCATTCACAACCCTCTAACTATCGTCCTATTGCTTTAACATCCTTTATCTCAAAAGTTTTTGATTCAATTCTTAATAGAAAAATGGCAAGGCATCTTTCCTGTCACAACCTTCTTTCTGATCGTCAGTATGGGTTCCATCAGGGATGCTCCACTGGCGATCTTCTCACCTACCTTTCAGACTCCTGGTCATCCTCCTTTCGGGACTTTGGCGAAAGCTTTGCCATTGCACTTGACATCCCTAAGGCTTTCGATCGAGGCTGGCATAAATCTTTAATTTCCAAACTGCCCTCCTACGGTTTCTATCCTTCTATCTGTGCCTTCATTGCTAGCTTCCTTTCTGGTCGTTCAATAACCACTGTTGTAGATGACCATCGTTCTTCTCCTAGATCTATCAACAATGGTGTTCCTCAGGGCTCTGTCCTATCACCAACTCTCTTACTTTTATTCATCAATGACCTTCTAAGCTGTACATCTAACCCTTTCCACTCCTATGCTAATGTCCACCCTTCACCTATCCATTCGGTTCCCGCAACGTCCATCTCAGCAGCTACTTCAACAAACAAGGGATGAGGCTATGGCACACCTAATGTCTGACTTGGCTCGTATCTCTGACTGGGGTAAAAATAATCTGGTTGTTTTTAATGCATCAAAGACTCAGTTTTTACACCTATAAACCCGACAAAATCTTCCACAGGTATACCCACTAATGTTTAATAATATTCAGCTTAATCCTGCATCATCCTTGAACATGCTTGGGGTTTCATTTACTCGGGACTTATCTTGGAAAGATCATAATACATCTCTAGTAAAATCTGCTTCCAAGAGATTGGGTGTGCTAAGCCGACTCCGTTCCTTCTTTACCCCTGCACAGTTGTTGACTCTATACAGGGGTTTTATCCACCCCTGTTTAGAGTACAACTCTCATGTGTGGGGAGGCTCCCCACATACAGCTCTTCTCAATAGGGTGGAGTCAAAGGCGTTTCGTCTTATTAAGTCTCCTCATCTTATTGACTCGCTTCAACCTGTCTCTTCGTTGCACAGTTGCATCATTATCCCTTTTTTATCGTTACTTCAATGGTAACTGCTCCTCTGAACTGTTTGCATGCATTCCTCCACCTCTACAACGGGTGCGTAGAACCCTTCTAGCAGCAAACTCTCATCCCTTTTCTGTCCAACTCTCTAATGCAAGAGTTAACCGTTACTCCCAGTCCTTCATTTATGCAACAGGTCAACTCTGGAACTGTCTCCCTCTATCTGTATTTCCTGCTTTCTATGATCTCCAGTCTTTCAAACGCAGTGTGTCCAGGCATCTCAAAATGATCGGATCTTGAATTTCGCTCTCTCCTGCATTTTGTTTTTTCTCTTGAAAGGAACAACAATTGTGGGCTCGCGGCCTCTGGTTCATTCTTCCTCACACACACAAAAAAAAGGTACAATGACCGCTGTCGGATCTGATTAGCCTAGTTAGGATACGAACTTCATTAACCTCTTCAGTCTGAGTATGTAATGAGTGTTGGCATAGTATTTAACTTTCTCTCTCTGTCTCCGTCTGTCTGTCTGCCAGTTTCTCTCTGTCTGTCTGTCTCTGTCTGTCTGTCTCTCTCTCTCTCTCTCTCTCTCTCTTTCCATTACCTTTGCTTGCTTTCTGTTCACTGGATTGGAAGAGCTTCTTTCTGATGGGTAAAAGGTCACACACGCACACACACACTAGGTACTGAGGAGAGCAGATGCACGCCGCCACCGTTACTTACCTGGCCAACTTGGCCAGTGGCATTACGTAAATCAGTGTCTTTATATGAGTCAAGCTCTGTACCAGGGTAGACTAAATGGTGTTCAAAAAAAAAAAAAAAAAAAAAAAAAAAAGGATGTTTTAAGTAAGACTTGTTCAAACAAAAGAAAACAAAGTAGCGCAAGGATGTGCACAATCAGCTGATCATTTGTTTAGTCTCTGACTGCACCAGAGAATGTAAGTAGTATATGTGCTTTTAGTACTGCAGGATGACCACATACTTTAGTAATGCAAATTTGGAAAAGAAAACCGAAAAAAGTAGAAAGCAGGTTGATGATTTCTACCAAGAACTGGTTGAAATGGAGGCTCATAATAAACTGGTGGAACGAGTACACAGACTAGAAATGGCTTTTCAGAATGAGATTGATGAAATTAAGAAACAGATGCACTTGCAAAAGGAAGAAATAGAAAAACTAGGAAAGGAGGTCAACAAGAAAGACACAACCATAGATGAGTTAACAGTATAAGTGGGTACACTTAGGAGGAAAATTAATGAAATGGCAAGTACAGTAGTCAACCAAAACGCATACACAGCTGCACACATCATTCAACCTTACCTCAAGACACTACACGAATGGTTCACCACAAACAGACTCAAAATAGCCCCAGCCAAATCTACAGTGACTCTTCTCACAAACTGGACAGCAGAACACAGTCACATCCCACACCTCACCATAAACAACACTCCCCTACCACACACACACACACACACACACACACACACACACACACACACACACACATAATCCTTGGTGTAACATACATCAATGTCATTTAAACAACACATCACAAACATTAAAAATAACACCAAGACTCAATGCTTTGAGGTCACTTGCCCATACAACATTCGGACACAACAAAGAAACTACCACCACAGTATACAAACAATACACACGTTCAGTGATGAATTATGCAAGTCCTGCCTGGGCTTCTAACCTCACCAAAACACACTACAACACTCTGCAGACCTTACAGAACAAGGCCCTAAAAATAATCACAGGCTGCACAGCTACTACACCCACAGACCACCTACATCAAGAAACCAAAGTCCTCAAAGTCAAGGATCACCTAGATATGAGAGGCACCCAGTTTCTTGCTGCAGCCTCCACAAACCCACAACATCCACTACAGTACATGGCAGCACATCCACCCACACCAAGGAACATCAAAACAACACCCAGCACACAATACCATACACAAATACTGTCATCTCTCCCCCCTCGCCCACCTCAGACCAGCTTCCAGAAGCATATCTACACTCAGATCACTCGCCGCTCCATTCAGTCACTTAAAGACAACACACAGCTGCATGCACGGCCTCCTGACATCCACCCTTCTGAATCCTATCTTCCTCGTGAGGCCAGGGTCCACCTGGCCAGGCTGAGATGTGGGCACCATCCAGCCCTCTTAAACTATCAGAAGAGGCCGGATGATTCCGTCCTTGATGCCTGTCCAGGATGCAACACAGCACCCCATACTATTAAGCACATTATGGAAGACTGCATTGCACACAATCACCTACGCCAACAACACAACATACACTCTTTGAAAGCGCTGTGGGAAAGCCCGGTCTCGGCCATGGCCTTCCTAAGGGACTAGGGGCTGTTCGGCCAGGCTGCCTAGGGAACAACTACTACTACCACAGGAGTATTATGGAAGAGTTCAAAAATGATACAGAGACAATTAGGTAAGTAAGCAGTCTGATAGACCAGAGCAGTGATACTGAGGAGAATATAACACAGGTGAATGAAGCTGTGCAAAGCTACAAAAATGATGTGGAAACCACTTATGCTGAAACAGTGAAAATAAAGAAAGACTTAGAAACAAGAGTGGAAGAAAAAAGCATTAAAAAGGAAGTGAAAAGAATAATCCAAAACAATCCTAAGTTAGTCAGAGATTCAGTAGATATCAACAAATCTATAGTAATCACTGGTATAGAAGAGGAAGAAGTAAAAAACAAGATCTCAAGAGACAAAAACGAGATGACAAATATAATGAGCATACTGAAAGAAGTATCAGAAGAAATCTGTAGTAAAGACAGAGAAACACAAAAGGTTAGGGAAATACAAGAGAAGCAAGTCAAGACCCCTAAAGGTAACCTTCCAGAGTGTAAACCCTGTGGAGGAGATACTAAAAAATGCAAAGAATCATATTGAAAAACAGGAGTTCAAAAATGTATGGATAAAAAGATGTCTAACAAGAGGAACTGGAATTACTGAAAGAGAAGAGGGAGGAAGCAAAAAAAAAAAAAAAATGAGGGAAGATCAGAGGAGGAGAATACATTTTTTTTTTTACAAAGAAATTGGATTGCAGGTATGAAAGTGGTAAATAAATAGGAAGGAATAAAAAAGGAGGAAGGTAGCAGAACCAAGTCATGACAAGTATATCCCACCGGAGCCCAGTGTCCCAAGTACTGGACAGAACTGGATTTTTCAAGTCTTTATAAAGTAGGGAACCCCCAGGTAGGGACCTACAAGCTTCGCAACTAAAAGCCGATAGGCAGAGGGTGGTACGCTTAGTACCCTCCCAGTGCCATGCCTCACCCAGCACCCCTGGGATCCAATGGGTTAATGACAGGGAAACCCAGGAGTCTCTTTAATAACTGGCAAACCAAGGAGTCTCTTTAACCCATTGGAGCCCAGTGTCCCGAGTATCGGACAGAACTGGGATTTTTCAAGTCTTTATAAAGTAGGGAACCCCCAGGTAGGGACTTATGAGTTTCGCAACTATGAGCCGATAGGCGGAGGGCGGTACGCTTAGTACCCTCCCAGTGCCGTGCCTCGCCCAGCACTCCTGGGATCCAATGGAATATAAACAAGATGATTAAGTTGATGTACACAAATGTGGATGGAATGGTATCCAAATTATTAGAGATGAATGATTATGTCAGCGAAAATGAACCACATATTATATGCCTAACTGAAACAAAATTAACACAAAGGATATCCAATGACATCCTAAACTTAGAGGAATATAATATATGGAGAAGAGATAGGAACTTAAAAAAAGGATGAGGAATTATAATATTAACTAAGAAAAATCTAAAAGCCACAGAAATAGAACTAGATATACCTTCATAAGTAGAACTGATTGCAGTAGAGATCAATACATCTGAAGGGAGAGTAATTGTAGCCAATTTGTACATGCCACCCAGATCAAACACATGGGAAAGAGACAAATATGAGGGCCTGGCAGACAGTACAATTCAGAGTTTATGAGCATTACTACATAAAATGGAAGCGAAATCGGAAAGAATTATACTAACTGCAGATTTTAATACAAATATAAATTGAAATACTCTAGATATAATAAGTCAAGAAAGCTGTTGGGACCAAAAGCTCCTGGATCTCGTGCAAGAGTTTTTCCTAACGCAACACGTAAGAGAAAGCACCAGAAAAAGAGGACTCGATGTACCCTCAATGCTAGATATCATATTTACTAGGCAAGAAAACGATACTGACAATTTAATATATCACCTCCATTCGGCAAAAGCGACCATGCAGCACTAAATTGCAACTTCAGATTGCATATGACATAGTTAACAGCAATGAAAGTTACAAAAAGAGCCTAACTATAAAAAGGGAAAGTATCATGACCTAAGGAAGTACTTCTTAGAAATGCATTGGGAAAAGGAGCTTAGAGGACAAGATTTAATGCTATATATAATTTCTGTAAGCTTTATGAAATAGGAGTCCAGAAGTACATCCCACAGCACAAAGAAGCAGAAAAGAAAATAAAGAAATGGTTCAATACAGGATGTAAAAAAAAAAAAAAAAAAAAAAAGATTTGTTGTGGAATAGGTACAGCACACACAAGAGTGAAAGGGCATATAATAATTACAAACAGGCAAGAAACGATTATATAAGAATAAGGAGGGAAGCCCAAAAACAGTTTGAGCAGGACATCATAAATAAAAGTAGCGATCAACCGAAGCTATTTTACAGCTACATCAGAAGCAAAACCAAAGTAAAAGATAAAATACAATCCATTACGGACGAGGGAATCACCTATACACAAGAGGATAGTTGTGAAGCACTAAACAAGAATTTCCAATCAGTTTTTACAGAAGAAAAAAATTCTGAGAGGGATTATGTGGAACATGCATATCCACACATACTACGGAGATATACAAACATCAGAAAAAGTAATACAGGAGGAGCTAAGTAAATTAGACAAAGGAAAAGCACAAGGTCCTGATGAAATTTCATGTTGGGTGCTACGTAAATGTGCAAAGGAGTTCAGTAAACCATTATTTTTAATTTTTAAGAAATCCTTGAGTCAAGGCAAACTACCTAATATTTGGAAAACAAACATTGTTCCCTTATTCAAGAAAGGGAATAGACAAAATCCACTCAACTACCGACCAGTATCATTAACCAGTGCTGTAAGCAAGGTATTAGAAAAGCTTATAAGAAAAGCTTGGGTAAATCATCTAGAACACAATATGATAACAGAAAGACAGTCTGGTTTCAGAAAAGGAAAATCATGTTATTAATCTGTTGAGCTACTATGAAAGAGTAACAGACACATTACTGGAAAGAGAAGGATGGGTGGACAGTATCTATTTAGATTTCAAGAAAGCATTTGACACAGTACCACACCAAAGACTTTTATGGAAACTGTACCATCAAGGAGGAATTCGAGGCAAACTGTATTGTTGGATACAAGATTTTCTCATAAAAAGAGAAATAAGAACAGTACTAAAGGGAAATTACTCATCATGGAAAGAAGTGACTAGTGGAGTACCACAGGGCTCAGTGCTGACACCAATCATGTTTTTAGTGTATATAAATGATATAGACAGTAACACTGGAAATGAAAGCTATCTAAATATGTTTGCAGATGATGCAAAAATACAAAGGAGAATTACTAACACAGACTCTTATAAAGAGCTACAAGAAGAATTAAATAAACTTCATGAATGGAGTAATACATGGCAAATGGAATTCAATGTGGACAAGTGTCATGTAATCAAGTTTGATAAACGTGGAAAAAGACCTGATTGGGAATATACGTTGGGAAATAAAACCCTACACACATCAGAAAGAGAGAAGGATCTAGGTGTCATTATCAATAACAGACTATCTCCGGCTGACCACATAAGAGAGAAGTGGAGTACCACAGGGCTCAGTGCTGACACCAATCATGTTTTTAGTGTATATAAATGATATAGACAGTAACACTGCTTGCCAATATGAGAACAGCGTTCACATACATAAATGAAGACACGCTAAGAAAGATAATAACATCATTCATCAGACCAACCCTGGAGTATGCATCAGTAGTCGGGAGTCCTCATCTCAAAAAACACATAGACAAGATTGAAAAAGTTCAAAGGGCCGCTACAAGATAGGTACCAAGCTTAAGGGATCTAAGCTACGAAGTAAGACTAAACTGAACCTACCAAGAGAAGAAAAAGAGGTGACATGATTATGCTATATAAATGCATATCAGGGAAGGAGAAAATAGACATAAATGATTACTTAACCTATGGGGAAGCATCAGCAAGAGGACACTGCAAAAAACTGCATAAGGAGAGGTGATAAAGACGTAAGGAAATTTAGTTTCCCAAATAGAGCAATTGATCAGTGGAATGTACTACCGAATGAAAGTGTGCCAAAACAATTCACAAATTTAAGGATATGTACGATGAATATGGTTTAAGACACGAGACAGTACGAGCTTGACTCATTCCTGTAAAGATACAATTAGGTAAGAACAATTAGGTAAGAACACACACACACACACACACACACACACACACACACACACGTATGATAAAGTAAGGAAGGAAAGCGGATCATTACGAGCTTCAATCGGTCCTTGAAAAACACTCATAGGTGAGTAAACACACACACACACACACACACACACACACACACACACACACACACACGTATGATAAAGTAAGGGAGGAAAGCGGATCATTACGAGCTTCAATCAGTCCTTGTAAAACACTCATGGGTGAGTAAACACACACACACACACACACACACACACACACACACACACACACACACACACACACAAATATGATAAGGTAAGGAAGGAAAACGGATCATTACCAGCTTGAATCAGTCATGTTAAAACACCGATAGGTGAGTACACACACACGCACACACACACGCACACACACACACACACACACACACACACACACACACACACACACAAACTACTTAAAACACAGCATCCGATCAATCTCCGAGGGTGTGGGTGTAATTAATGTAGTTCGTTCAGTAGCCAAAGAATATCTGCTACGGATGGGGCTCGTTCTGCCCTAAGCTAACTAAACCTGTCAGCCAGTAGCAAGAGTAAAGTAGCGGTTCACTTGAGGAATAAATAATTTAGAGAGTGTCTGTCTGTTAGTGTATATGTGTGCATATGTTTTGCGACTTCCTCTCTGGGATACTCGTATTTCCACTGAAGCTAAGTACAATTTTCTGGCAGCAACAACAATACAATACCAGTTAATATGAACTGATAATTCCAATTAATGTGAACCGATAATTCGGAAACTGCCTGCCTCATTTTCTTTCTCTTTAATCTACCTATGAAAGCTAAAGGTAGATCTAACCTTAACAACTAGTTTAACTAGGTAAATAAGCAGCGATTGAAAATATATTGAATTGGAAGAAAATTGCGAGATTATTGAAGATTTTAATTCAGAATATATTGTTGCAGGCGGTGTGCATTGCTGCAGCTCAATTCATATTCATTGGTTGTTGCTCACTTAAAGCTAATGAATACTTGTTTACCTGTAGGTCCTCCATCCAGTGTGGCCCTTCCCCCAGCTTCAGGTAGGGAATGGGAAGTTGCGTCACCACTTCACACATAACGCCTGCTTCTTCTTGCTTAAAAAAAAAAAAAAAAAAAAAAAAAAAAGTCTCAGTTAATGTGTTTAATAAGATGGCGAACTTTGTATCCTAATCTTACTATCTCAGCACGATTAAAGAGATGGGAAACTGTTTCACATCCACCTCACATACGCCATTTGACTGTCGATCCCTTCAAGATCATATAAACTAGATGTAAACGTTTCGCTGACCTTGATGTGCCCCAGACCTTTGAAGTACTGCTTTTTAAAAAGTCGCCCCCTTGACTAGCCCTTTATCCTTCCACGGTCTCGTAAAAATTAGCTTAAAACTGTTTTTGATATTTTAACACACAGACACACGTGGGTCGAATTATGATCTTGCCTTTTGCACTTGATTTTCGACTGATTGTTCTTAAAATTGACTCCCTTCATTCTTGCCTTACCAACAATCCCTTCTCCATGTTTGGTCCAAATCGGATCAAGACTGTTTAAGCTGAATTTGCCATGTGACTTTTACCATTGACTTGTTCAAAACAATATGACTCCCTTGTTTAGCCCTAAACATTTCCACCAAGATTAGTTAATTCGTATCAGTACTGAGTTATACTGTTAACACACACACACACACACACACACACACACACACACACACACACACACACACACACACACTCCAACTATCGTCCAATTGCTTTAACGTCCTGTATTTCAAAAGTTGTCGAGTCAATTCTTAATAGAAAAATTTTAAGGCATCTTTCCTATCACAACCTTCTTTCCGATCGTCAGTATGGGTTCCGTCAGGGACGCTCCACTGGCGATCTTCTCACCTACTTTTCAGACTCCTGGTCATCCTCCTTTCGGGACTTTGGCGAAAGCTTTGCCATTGCACTTGACATCTCAAAGGCTTTCGATAGAGTCTGGCATAAATCTTTAATTTCCAAACTGCCCTCCTACGGTTTCTATCCTTCTATCTGTGCCTTCATCGCTAGCTTCCTTTCTGGTCGTTCTATAACCGCTGTTGTAGACGGCCATCGTTCTTCTCCTAGATCTATCAACAGTGGTGTTCCTCAGGGCTCTGTCCTATCACCAACTCTCTTCCTTTTATTCATCAATGATCTTCTAAACTGTGCATCTAACCCTATCCACTCATACGCTGATGACTCCACCCTTCACCTTTCCATTCGGTTCCCGCAACGCCCATCTCAACAGTTACTTCAACAAACAAGGGATGAGGCTATGGCACACCTAATGTCTGACTTGGCTCGTATCTCTGACTGGGGTAAAAATAATATGGTTGTCTTTAATGCATCTAAGACTCAGTTCTTACACCTATCAACCCGACAAAATCTTCCACAGGTATACCCACTAATGTTTAATAATATTCAGCTTAATCCTGCATCATCCTTGAACATGCTTGGGGTTTCATTTACTCGGAACTTATCTTGGCAAGATCATATTCTCTTGTAAAATCTGCTTCCAAGAGATTGAGTGTGCTAAGCCAACTCCGCTCTTTCTTTACCCCCGCACAATTGTTGACTCTATACAGGGGTTTTATCCGCCCCTGTGTGGAGTACAACTCTCATGTGTGGGAAGGCTCCCCACATACAGCTCTTCTCAATAGGGTGAAGTCAAAGGCTTTTCGTCTCATTAACTCTCCTCCTCTTACTGACTCCCTTCAACCTCTGTCTCTTCGCCTCACTGTTGCAGCTTTATCTCTTTTCTATCGCTACTTTAATGGTCACTGCTCCTCTGAACTGTCTGCTTGCATTCCTCCACCTCTACGACGGGCGCGTAGCACCCGTCTGGCAGCAAACTCTCATACTTTTTCTGTCCAACTCTCTAATGCAAGAGTTAACCGTTACTCCCAGTCTTTCATTTATGCAACAGGTCAGCTCTGGAACTGTCTCCTTCTGTCTGTATTTCCTGCTGGCTATGATCTCCAGTCTTTCAAACGCAGTATGTCCAGGCATCTCAAAATGATCGGATCTTGAATTTGGCTCTCTCTTGTATTTTGTTTTTCTCTTGGAGGGAACTGTTACTACGGGCTCATGGCCTTTGGTTCCTTCTTCCTCGCATAAACGCACACACACACACACACACACACACACACACACACACACACACACACACACACACACACATTGGACTTTCTTTTTGTATTTTCCTTATTTGTTTTGTCTTACTTGGCAACACGGTTTACCCCGCCTCAATCACCACCTACAGAAAAAATAAATGATTAATGACTCGACTGCAGATGGAACATTAAGGCATTCATTTAACTAATTCTCATTCTTCTCCTAGAATAGAAATGGCGGTAATATATATATATATATATATATATATAATATATATATATATATATATATATATATATATACGGAACTGGGGTTCACTTACTAAATGAATATTAAATCAGGACTGCATGTAAGTCAACCAGCCTTTGTCATGAGATCGGAATTAGTCTACTTGGTTACTACTCACTTGATGTAGTGCTGCCTGCTTCTTCCTTCACCTTTATTACTGTATTTCTATTTGCCTTCCTGCCTTCCTACTTCTCCCTTTGCTTCCTTTCACTTCTCATTACTCTTTTTTTTTTTTTTTTTTTCCACTTCAGGTGGTTCTACACGAGTGACGAGTTTAGTGGTTCCCTGTAACCCAGGAAATCATTTGCTATGCTGGATGGTGACCATATAACCAGACAACGGGATGATGTGGAGCCTGCAATGATGCCCTTATTAACTGGGTGGAGAGACCTAAATGCGGCGTCCGCCCAGGAACCAGCCAAACCGCCACTCTGTGCCTCGCTGCAGCGAAATGTTTATCGCAAGGCAACATCGGTTTACTGCACAAGCTGGCTCTGTAGGGGCGGTTGTTTACCCGCATTTGATAGGTCAGTTTGGCCAGACAGATACTATACTTGTTACTCAAACTTGACTTAAAACTGCCGTCTCTTCATCTGAAAAACAGAGGCTTTTAATAACGGATTAACATCAAATTATGATGCTAGCCAAGAATAAATGCTATGAAGATGATGTAGGACCATATCATTGTCATATGTTGCCACTGATCTATGTGCAATATGCTGCAAAGGAACGAAAATGCAGGTCGTTAAGCTGAAAGAACTTTAATCTCCAGTCTTACTTTAGATCGTACTGTAAGTGACATAGGAGGTTGCAAAGAACATCTTCTGCATAGTGCACTTTAGCCTTGTCATATATAGTTGGTATAGTGTTAAAATATCGACATAGTTTGCACCGATACACACACACAAAAAAAAAAAAAAAAAAAAAAGAGAGGATATTGAGATGTAATGTGCGAAATAAGTTACTAACGATGAAGTGTTAAGAAAGTTCTAAAGCCACTTAGAATACCATCATTCATTCCATTTACATTAATGTTCGGCTTTCTTCCTTCCATGTGGAGGCATGGGAGAATGAGACTGACAAGGAGAGTGTGAGTGAGGTGGATGGAGTGAGGGGAAAGTGGAGACCGTGGGTGAGGTAGAGGAACGGATTGGAGATGTATTAGAGTGAGGGTGGGATGAGATGGAGCAGGGGAGCCTCACTGAGGGGGACATGGTGGCATGGAGGTGATTCGTTTGTGGCCACCCTACCGGAATTAATGAGTCTCTGTACATAACAGAGAGATAAACAGATAAACAGAAAGTGATATAAATATAGGCAGATTGCGAAGTCTTTTTTCTTCGTTCTTGTAATTTCTTGCTATATTCGGATTGCTTTATTTGGCTTGGAAGACACTTTTCATACTAACGGAGATATAGACCGCATTAACTGACCACTTATGAGTTTGGGGCTACAAGGAAGTTCAAAATACAGTATAGACACTGATAATTTTCGTAGCATTTGCCACGATAAGACTTTTAAACAGAAAAGAATATCTTGAGAAAAGTCTTGATACAGTATCTGGTACTTGATGAACATTGGTAATCTTTAGTTTAGCCGTAAATAAATACATAAAGTACAATTTCGGACACAGTTCATCTTAAACCGATGATAGTGAAATTGCTGTTTTCAGTATTTACATCTAAATCAAAAGCGTAATATTGTTCAGCAAGTGTCTAACACTGTGTCAGAAGTATTTTCAGAAGTCTAGCATTTATATTACAATATCCGCGTAGATATTTTGTTCTTCCTTGTGGCCGAAAACACGCAAGTGGTCAGTTAAAACCCCCCTTTATTATGCGAGTTTAGTGCGAGTGTTGGTGCTGGATGAGGATGCCTTCATGTGGTGGCACAAATAGGACCTGGCTGCCACACATGAAACACATCCACAATCTCACTCTTGACAATCTTGTGTACACATACACAATCTTTCCCTCACTCATAGCCTAGGTACTCATACATACGTACTGTTACTAACACTAGAACCTGAAACACTCACAGTATGTTGTTGGTGCTATCTGGTAAGTAGGTTGTACTAGGCTGTGGCATTTAATGAATAAGGTTTACCTCCGTTGGTAATATTGCCCGTGTTTGGGATTAGTAACAGACGTTTCTCTTGATAACTGTAAGGAAACACGCTGTTAGATTAATTGAGGCGTCTAGAACCAAAGGGGCATCGGCGCCAAAATGTACTTTTGAGTTATGACGCTTTAAAGTTGTGTTTATGGCAACGTTATAACCAGAAGGCAATAAACAAACCTTTTATACATCAAAATGATCATCAGCGCCAATGCTCTGCATGTAAAGCCAAAAAAATAAAAAAAAATAAAAATAACCGTAACTACAAAATAGGCAATAAACCAAACCCCCAATTTATAAGTGGGCATAATAACATATTGTAGGGATTTAAAAACATAGCAGAAAAAACATCTCTATCTATCTATCTATAGCCCGACGCCCTAATCCCGCAAAGGGTGGCCGCAGACAAAACGCCTCCAAGTCACTGTCACCCACCATTTGACTCCCCTCCCCCCAACTCACCCCCCCCTCCCTCATATACCTCTCAACTCCATCCCTCCACCTCATCCTCGGTCTACCCCTCCCTCTCCCTCCTTCCACCTCACCTACATACACCCTCTTAGTCAGTCTTTCATTCTCCATCCTCTCCACATGTCCAAACCACCTCAGTGTATTTCTCCTAATCTTTTCAACCACATCCACATCTACCCCACAACGTTCCTTCACTTCTTCATTCGTCAACCTGTCCCTCCACGTCACTCCACATGCTCCTCTCAAGTAACTCATTTCCACTGCTCTCACTCTTGACTTGTTCCCCTCTTGCAAGGTCCACGCCTCGCTTCCATACGTCAGGGTAGGGATCACAATACCATCATGCAGTGACTTCTTAACTTCCATACTCACCTCCCTATTTCTCATCACTGCTTTCAGTGTACCAACAACATCAACGAATGTATTAATGTACAAAACTTTATTAACTGAAGATTCCAGTTCACTTAATATTAATAAACGAATAATTATTACTGTAATTTCACGTTTTTGACAACTAAAACTGAAATCAATGCAGTTATTATTTTTCCTCTACCATAATACATTGAAATAATAACACTAAAAAAAAAGTAGTGTAGTGCTTATGTAAATTAAGAAGGGGTAGTGGGGGGTTAAATGGTGGGGTCGTCATCTAGGAGATAGACATCCAACTCTGCCTCCTCGGTGCCACGCCCCCTCCCGCTGTGTCCCCTCACCACTCTCTTTTCCTCTTCCTTTCTACCTTTTTCCACTTCTCCACACTTCTGACACTTACGAGAGGTTATAGGCACCACCTCCTCATTCTAACTATGTGATGAACTCATCTTGTCACCCCCCCTTCAACCCCAATAACGACAGCTCATCTTGTCACCAATAATCCACGATAAATGGGGTAAAAATCCAATACGTAATAATTATACACTTCAGTGAACACGGGAGGGAACCCTCACTGGCACACCGGGCGGGCCACACGCTTGCTGATTGGCTGCTCTGGGGGAGTGGCAGAGAGTGAGAATGCTGATTGGTTTGGGCTGTGTGGCTTAGATGCCTACCTGCTCTGATTTGTTTGCCCGGCAGCATGGACAAACCCACGTGACTTTGAGCCCCTCTACCACTGTCCAGAAGGCCGAATCTTGTATGGCAACCAGTGCTGTCACTGAGAAGAGGGTTAAGCCTGTTGTCTCCCCTACCTAACTCAAAACCAGTATATTGGTGGGGATGCCCCTTCGGCTCTAGACGCCTCAATTGCTATTATGCAGACATCAGCTTCCTATTTATCTATTGTCAGACGCTTTAATCCCATAAGAGGTGGCCACAAACAAATCGCCTCCATGTCGCCCTGTCCCCCGCCATTTCACTGCCGTGCTCCCAGTTTACACCCCCTTCTCTCATATACCTCTCCATCCCCCCATCTCTTCCTTGGCCTCCTCCTATCTCTCCCCCCCTACACCTCACATACACTCTCCTCGTCAGTCTTTCGCTCTCCATCCTCTCCATATGGCCAAACCGCCTCAGTGTGTTTCTCCTAACTCTTCCTCACATCCACATCGACACCACAACGCTCCTTCACTTCCTTATTTGTTAGTCTGTCTCTCGGTGTGACTCCACATGCTCCTTACAAATAACACAAATCCACTGCTTTCAAGCTTGACATAATCCTGGTATTTATTATAGTATACTAGAAACTCTTCCCAGCCGTCAGTGTTCGAAGTTGCATTGTAATCATTATTATATCGAAAAAGCAGTCTCGGCAACCTATGACTAACCAGCTTACCAAATGTTGGTTAAGGGAAAAAATTGAGAATCCAGGCATATCCGAAATATTTAGCTGGTGTAAAGGTATAATTTGTCAGCTGCGGCACACTGTGGATCTAACGTTTTGTGTATATATCCTGGGGCATCAAAATTATTGTAGAATGGATACCTAAACACCAACAGTAGGAACCTTTGCCCACCCTGCCTCACCAGTCCTCCGCTACACACACACACACACACACACACACACACGTCCTTGAACCCAAGAACACTCCTAATAATAATCATAAATCATCACCATCAGAGGCCCATGTCACTTCTCAACTCGTGATAAAGGTAATTCCAACTAGTGCGATGCTGTAAATCATACCATGTCTGAGGGTAAAGATGAATACGCTGAGCCTGTTAGTGTAACACGATGCATTATGTCAAGAATAACAATCCTAGTGAGCATTGTTAGAGGCCATGCTTATATAATAAGTGTAATGACATCATGTTAACAGTCATTACCCATGTAACTCTGACAATCAGAATGTGTCAGGATAAGATCCACAATCTTAACTCGTAACTCAAAGAAAGCATTAACTATGATGGTGCATTTACCCAGCCCTCCATTCATGTTACTACAACCACTTTGCCACAGGTCAGCCGTTACCAACCCAACACCCACATTTTATCCTCAAGCAATTTACTCACTGGCTACCAAAGCCATTTCATAAGACGTAGCTGCAATTGCTTCATTTTAGCAAAACCAATCTTAAAGGCGAGGAAGTGATTCCATCATTTGTGAGGCATTTGTTGTGTTCTCATTTGGACAAGGATGGCAGCTGTTCCCTTGGAGAGACTCTGTTTATCTATCTACTGCCAGACGCCTTAATCCCGTAAGGGGTGGCCACAAACAAATCGCCTCCATGTCATCCTGTCCCCCGCCATTTTACTGCTCTGCTCCCAGCTCACACCCTCCTCTCTCATACCTCTCCACTCCATCTCATCCTTGGCTTCCCCCTCCTTACCCCCCCTCCACCTCACTCATACACTCTCCTCGTCAGTCTCTCACTCTCCATCCTCTCCACATGGCCAAACCACCTCAGTGTGTTTCTCCTAACGCTTCCTATCACATCCACATCAACACCACAACGCTCCTTCACTTTCTCATTTCTCAGTCTGTCTCTCCATGTGACTCCACATGCTCCTTTCAAGTAACTCATTTCCACTGCTCTCACTCCTGACTTGTGTCCTTCCACAAAGTTCCAAGTGTCACATCCGTACGTTAGAGTTGGTATCACAATACTGTCATGCAGCGAGTTTTTTACGTCCATGCTCACTTCCCTGTTTCTTTTCACTGCTTTCAAAGAACCAGCAGCCTTTCTTCCTTGTTGTACCCTTTCAAGCACTTCACCCTCCAAACTTCCATCCTTACTCATCACATTACGAAAGTACTTAAATGCACTCACATTTTCCATTTCCTCCTCCTCCATCCTTACTGTACATTCAGTGACTTCATTTCTCTCGAAGACCATAACTTTACTCTTCCCTACATTCACCTTTCGATCCGTTTCTTACTTAGTCTCTCAAACTCTTTCACCAAGTATTGCTTTTTCGATATAATAATAATTACAATGCCACTGTTAATACCGACTGCTCGGAAGAGTTTCCAGTATACTATAATACGGAAGAGTTTCCAGTATACTAAAATAAATTTCTGGATGATGTCTACATAATATCAATTAATCTTATAGTTTATTTCTCTACATTTATTAACCCCATGGCTACCAGAGTACCCGTGAGAGCGATTTTACTGAAAGGGTGCTAGGCGTACCGCCCTCCGCCTGTCGGCTCATAGTCGCGAAATTCATAGATCCCTACCCCGGGATTCCCTTCTAGAATAAATTTTGAAAATGTCCAGGTCCGTCCCATACTGGGGACACGGGGCGCAAAGGGGTTAAGAGACGCGTATGTTAACTAATCCCAGACACAGTCAGGATTATCAACAGAGGTAAACCTTCATTCATAAAATGCCACAGCCTACTATAACCTCAACATCTGATAGCACCAGCAATATATTGAGTGCTTCAGGTTTGAGTGTCCGCAATAGTACACAGACGCACACGTGTACACATACTCTCCACGCGAGCTGGTTTAAACTGGTTTGACTGCCGGCCTGCAGCGCCAGAGTAGAAATATACACTATCTATCTATATACCTAGGCTGCTTCCCCCAAGGAAAGGGAGGTAACCGAGACAGGACAACACACTCCCCATTTACACACAAACACAAATAGGAATTGTCGTGTCCACTCTTTCCGGCGGACTTTAATTCCCCATTCTTTTCTTCTCGTGGGATCTCTAGGAAACCTGTACAGTATCTTACCCATACCTGTGCGGTTGGAACATCGCCAGGCTGCACAGTACACCATCTCGTGGTCAAATATAGGTATATAGCAAGTGATACGGCCATAGAAAGTGCAGCGTCCATCTTTACCTCCGTGCTTTCTTATGGCAGTCAGGGAACTGAGGAGGTGAGCCTGTGAGGTGACAGGTGAGGATGCAATATGGCGCCCATATGTCACGTGACCGGTTCTCGGCCAATCACAGGTGGCCGCGCGAGGTGACGTCAAAAACAGAGTTGGCCAAACTTTTCCTGTTGATTGGCGCTGCCTACATCCCCCCCAACCCTCTCTCTCTCTCTCTCTCTCTCTCTCTCTCAAAATACGCACCCAAATCGCAATAAAATCATTCAAGAGTGGCTGAAAGTGTTACTTTATATTATATTGTGAATGACTGGTGAAGTACAGGTAATTTAGTGTTCTTTTTTTTTTCTTTTTTTTCGATAAGTGAAGTCTTGCTAAACGCATTTGCTAGGGAACATTTTCGCTTTTACTAACTCTGGAGCTGTGCTGTGAAATGACCCATAAATGACATTATATCAATGCATTTTATAAAAATAAGTGATAGCAAAATTCTTTCATGAAGTTTTATAAAGTATTTATTGATTTTCCTCACAGCACTACTGTTTCGCTAAAGTCTAGCATAAACACTATGGCATATCGCAATAAAATCAAACGAGACTGGCTAGAAGTTTTATTTATTTATTTATTTATTTATTGCGATGGCATAACGCGGCAGTAACTACTTTGTACGAAAAAAAAAAAAAAAATCTTGTGGTTTGGTAGCGATTTCCGCCTCACTGGGCTGTTTCCCGCGTCAGACGGGCAAAACACACATAGTTTCCTCTCAAATCGTTGTCCAGACTGGGAGTACCTACGGACATGGAGTTAGTTGCAATTGAAAGGAAATGGATTTAAGTTAGTCTAACAAAAAATTTAGTTATTAAGTGGGTTAAAACACGTGCTGTAAAAACAATTTTTTTCCTTTGTATCGGCACTGAGCAAATAGGTTGTCGTCACGGCCGCTGCAGCCACAGGTATAATTTGCCTTTTTCGAATAATGAAATCACTTGATTCAAACATGTATTTTATGTTTAAAATGAAGTAAAATAATGCTAACTTAATCAAGTGTTTTAAAGAGGTAAGTAATGCACAGTATGTGGTGCAATGGAGCCCTGTTTAGTGATACTGGGTGTTCAGGTGTAACGGTGTAGTGATGAGAGTGGTGTGGTGTAAGAACAGTGTGTGTTGGTGTTGTGGCAGGTGATGGATGGTTCCGGATTGTTGTGGTGGTTATGACGAGGTAAAGGCACCTTGACTCACTGGGGCATATTGGCTTAACATAGCTATCAATGGTATAATATGACTATATGATCGTGATGGAATTTCTGTGAGGGTTGAGTGAGTAGCTGTAGCTTGTAATTTTTTAAAGCTTGAACTTAGCACTGTTGTATTAAATTTATTCTAAAATTACAAGTATTAATACTGTACTTAAAACTAATGTATTTAAAATTAGAATCTTATGCTTACACTTCATTGATTAGTACTGTAATTAAATTCCATTGGTTGTTAATGTATTAAAATTAACTTTTTATTATTCTGGTAATCATATCGTCGAATCATATATTATCTGCTGTATACCGAAATGCGAAACAATAATTTAATATATAAAATAGAGTAGATGTGCAGCTTCTTCGTGGGTATTCAAAACAAACATGGAAATTGTACACCCAATCCTATGCTATGTATGCCGATTTTACTTTTGTGTGTGTGTGTGTGTCCGACTCTGGGCATAGGCTTCACAGCCTGCTATCAAGGCCCAGCAGTCCTCCTACATACCATATACCTCTACATGTCACCACTTCGGCGCTAACACCCACCGTCCATATTGAATACATGCTAGGGCTGTCTCATACAGGACTGGTGTATTGGTCTTAGCGGGGGTATTTTTACGACATGTCGGCGGATCTTCTGATAGATCAGTTAAGCCTGAGTTAATGAAATTCAAATCCTTAAACTGTTCCCTGCCTCAGCCGGGATTCGAACCTGGGTCCGTTAGGACTGCAGGCCACCTCTCTACCTTAATTCCATGTGCTCACATTTCTCCTATTTCTTACGGTTTTTTTTTTTTTTTTTTTTTTTGGGGGGGGGAGTCTGACCTCTCCAAGAAGCAATAGGGGGTATCACACTCTCCAAATATCGCATTTTGGATGAGACTCCATTGTACAACATGTAGTGAGATATCAAATCCATAACTGCCCTTGTTTCACTATTTTTGAGAATTCTTAATTAGGTGTTTGGCCTGACCCTCCTACAAATCATGGATGGAAACTTTATATATTGCAAAACCTGAGGAGTAACCAGACGAAGCCACCTGGGAAGTTTCATTCAAGTCTTTCTCTTATATCTGATTTTTTTTTTTTTTTTTTAACAAGCTGACCACTCTAGGAATCATGGGTGGGGGGATTCCTGCTCCCCATATATCAATGTGCAGTTTCTTCTTGTGCATTTAGAAAAAAAGAAAAAGACGGAAACTGTACACTTAATCCTGCAGTATGTACGCCATTTTCATTGATATCCATTTGATGACTTGAGGGCTGACTCCCCCTATAGTCACCGTAAGATCAACTTCTCCAAATATTGCATTACCAACAGGAGTCCATTGTACAACATGTACTACGATATCAGAGTCATATCCGCCCTCCTATCCATATTTCTGAGAATTTTCAATTAGGTAAGGGGGACCCATCCCCCTAGAAGTGGAAGACCTTTGGATTAACCAGAGAACCTCACCTGGGAAGCTTCCCGTCCGATAAGCGAAGTTAAGCAACGTTGGGTCTGGTTAGTACTTGGATGGGTGACCGCCTGGGAACACCAGATGCTGTTGGCATAACTCCCTACGTGTCAAGTGGGGTTGGTGGAGGATTAGTGCCCCTCCCTGTAAAACAATTAACTCTAAGCCCTTGGCCACCCCGTTTGGGATACATGGCGTCTGGCAATGGATGGATGGATCATTATTAGCCCAACTGTATGGTGGGTGAGGTGAGTGACTGAAAATTTATACAGTAGGCCCCGGGTCGAGTCCCATAATTGTCATAACCTTTATCCCTCTGGGGGTAGGGGGGTTTCAAGAATACTCCCCCAGTATCCCTGCTTGTCGTACGAGGCGACTAAAAGGGTTGGTGGTGGGTTAGTGCCCCACCCCGTAAAAAGAACTAACTAAAAAAGCAAATAAAGCGCCTCGGACCCGGACGGACCATACGTTGACGACTAAGGAACGGACAAAGGACATTCTGAGAGTAGGAACGTGGAATGTGAGAGGAGTGAATGATGAAGTGAAAGAGAGAGATTGTCCAGGTGCTTGAGGATGCAAAAGTGGATATATGTGGATTGACTGAAACTAAATGGAAAGGTGAAAGGATGAGAGAATGGGAATACGGTGTAGGTATATGTGCGGGAGTCAGTGAGAATGAGAGGGCAAGAGAGGAGTATGTCTGATGATAAGCAAAAGTGGAAGGAGAATATAAGAGAGTATGGAACAGTGGGTGCAAGGATTGTATGGGTGAGGATGAAAGTAGGTATACAAGCATGGGCGATTGTATGTGTATGCTCCAACAGAGGATCGAGTGGCAAGAGTGAAAGATGAGTTTTGGGCGAAAGTAGAAGCATGTATGGACAAGTTTGAGGAGGCGAGAGAGTGCTGTTGATTGGAGACATGAATGGCAAAGTCAGGAATGTACGAGTGGATGGAGTGGTTGGTCAGTGGGGTGTGCCAGCGGAGAGTAGATGGGAATGGTAGTGCTTTGGTGGACATCTGTGCTGGTAAGGGGTTGGCAATAGCCAACACCTACTTTCGCCATAAGATGATCCACCGGTATACATGGAGAGTAATAAGGAGGATGGATGGTGAACTTGTTGAACGAAAGGCAATGATAGACTACGTGTTTGTGGATGAGCGAATGAGAAGACAAGTGTTGGATGTAAGGGTGTGGAGAGGGTGGGGGAATGGAGTCTCGGACCATCACTTAGTGATGGCCAAGATAGAGCTGCAAAGAAAGTGGTTGAGGAGGCGAAGGGGAAGACAGGAGGAAGCAGCTCCTGTGAGAAGAGTGGAGAAATTGCAAGATAGTGAGAAGAGGACAGAGTATAAGAGCATAGTGGAAGAAAGATTGGGAAGGTATGAGCTAGAGCAGATGGAAGGGGTGGAAGACGTATGTAAGATATTCACGGAAGAGATAAGCGCAGCGTGTGAGGTGGTTTGTGGAGTGAGGAGGAGATGCAAGGGTGTGCAAGGGACAGCATGGTGGAATGATGAGGTGAAACGAGCTGTGGAACAAAAGAAGAAGGCATATGGTGAATGGTTGGCGAGTAGAGGTAGGGGAGAAGATGAGAGAGAGAAGAGAGGTATATGTGAGCAGGAGAAGGGAGGTTAAGAGACTGGTGAAGGAGAGTAAGAAGAAAGTGGATGAAGAGTTTGGGAGGAATCTGAGTGTGAAATGGAGGGAGAGTAAGAAATTGTTTTGGAAGGAGGTAAAGAAAGTAAGGCAGTGTGAAAGGGGAAATAGTAGGGGAGTGAAAGATAGGAATAATAGATTGTTGGTGGAGAAGAGAGAGAAATTGAGGAGATGGAAGGAGCACTTTGAGGATTTGTTGAAGGTAGAGAGTGAGAGCAGTGTGAGTATAAGTGGTTGGGGAATGGCTGGGAGAAGAAGAGATGAGAGGAGGAGGAGGAAGAGATCAGTAGGTCGGAAGTAGTGGAAGCGATGAAGAAGATTAAGCTGGGAAAGGCCCCAGGAATTGATGGAGTGTGTGGTGAAATGCTTAGGTATGGGGGTGAGATTGTTGTGGAGTGGATATGGAAGTTGTGTAGAATTGGCTTGGGAAGAGGAAGGGTTCCAGAGGACTGGAAATCAGGTATAATTGTTCCTCTGTACAAAGGGGAGAGAGAAGTATGTGGTAACCATAGGGGTATTTGCCTTCTTAGTGTGACTGGTAAAATATATGGTAGAATACTCATTGATAGGGTTAGGCATATGACAGAGGAGCTAGTTGGAGAGAAGAACAAGGGGGATTTAGGAAGGGAAAAGGGTGTGTAGATCAGATATTTGTTCTTAAGATTGTTTAGTGGAGAAGTATCTAGAGAAGAGAAGGAAAGTGTACGCTGCCTTCATGGACTTGGAGAAAGCTTATGACAGAATAGATAGGAAAGGTATGTGGAAGGTATTAAGAATATATGGAGTGGAGGGGAAATTGTTGAGTGCTGTGAAGAGTATGTACGAGGGAGCTAGGGCTACGGTGCGAGTGGATGGAGAGCTGAGTGAGTTCTTTGATCTCAATGTGGGACTGAAACAGGGGTGTGTAATGTCTCCATGGCTGTTTAATATATATATGGATGGGGTCATAAAGGAGGTACAAGGTAGGGCAGTGGATGTCGGGGTGGCCCTAATGAATGAGGGTGAGATTTGAAAGCTTCCGGTGTTGCTGTTTGCTGATGATACAGTATTGTTGAGTGAAGATGAATGGGAGTTGCAAGGTTTGGTGAATGAATTTGGGACAGTGTGTAGGAGGAGGAAGCTGAAAGTTAATGTAAACAAAAGTAAAGTTATGGTGTTTGAGAGGAATGAAGTCACAGAGTGTGCAGTGAGGTTGGATGGTGAGGATATGGAGAATGTGAGTGCATTCAAGTACTTGGGTAGTGTGATGAGTAAGGATGGAACTTTGGGGGATGAAGTACGTGAAAGGGTACAGCAGGGAAGGAAGGTTGTTGGCACACTGAAAGCAGTGATGAGAAATAGGGAGGTGAGTATGGAAGTTAAGAAGTCACTGCATGATGGTATTGTGATCCCTACCCTGACGTATGGAAGCGAGGCGTGGACCTTGCAAGAGGGGAACAAGTCAAGAGTGAGAGCAGTGGAAATGAGTTACTTGAGAGGAGCATGTGGAGTGACATGGAGGGACAGGTTGACGAATGAAGAAGTGAAGGAACGTTGTGGGGTAGATGTGGATGTGGTTGAAAAGATTAGGAGAAATACACTGAGGTGGTTTGGACATGTGGAGAGGATGGAGAATGAAAGACTGACTAAGAGGGTGTATGTAGGTGAGGTGGAGGGAGGGAGAGGGAGGGGTAGACCGAGGATGAGGTGGAGGGATGGAGTTGAGAGGTATATGAGGGAGGGGGGGGTGAGTTGGGGGGAGGGGAGTCAAATGGTGTGTGACAGAGTGACTTGGAGGCGTTTTGTCTGCGGCCACCCTTTGCGGGATTAGGGCGTCGGGCTATAGATAGATAGATAGATAGATAGGGACTGATTATCCCCTAAGAACTGAGGGTTCATGCTCTCCAAATATCACATTATGGATGAGGTCGAGGACGAGACGGATGGATGGAGTGAAGTATTTTGAGAGAAGGGGATGTGAGCTTGGAAGAGGGCAGTGAAATGGAGGGGGACAAGGCTACTTGGAGGCGATTTGTTTGTGGCCACCCCTTGCGGAATTAAGGCGTCTGGCAATAGATAGATAGGACGATTCTATTGTACAAGATGTACTTAATTATCTAAGCCATATCTGCCCTCCGTCCGCTATTTGTCTCCTTTATAAATTTTTGGAGGGGCTGACCTCCCTAAAACTATTGGAGGAAAATGTTATTTACCTAGTGGAAGAAAGTATCAAGCAACCAGATGAACTGACCTGAGATGTTTATTTGAAACCTATCGGCTCTTATCCCCTATTTCTATTCATTTTTTTTTTTTAGGGGGGGGAGGGGGCTGACCTCCCAGGAATCATCAAGGAAATCACGCTCCCCAAATATCGCTTTACGGATGAGAGCATTGCACAACATAAATAATCCAGGATCTGACTATGGTTCTGTAGGAAAGTTTGAGTAGTGAGAATTTTTGTTCATAAATGTTTAGTATGTGTCTTAGTAAGGATTTGTGACTTGGGTGGACATCCGTCATCAAGTAGGTTTACCGGCTATGACGTCATCAGTAATGGCGGCTGCTCGATCACGAAACCTGTCTTATCTCTGTTAATATTTTTACTATTTGCTTGGAAATTGGGTCAGTGTGTTGTTATTAGCATGTAGAAGGTAAATAAGAAGGCATTTATAACACATTCTGTCTTGAACATTTTTTTTTACTTTTATATATATGTAATGCATCAGTTCTTCTCAATATTGTACATAAAGTGATATCATATGATTATACAAAAATAATATCTACAAATAGTGATTGTTTTACAGACATGTGCATATATGTTATCAAAAAGGGTTTTCCAAGTTGTATCAGACCTCTTTTTAATTATACAAAAAATAATATTACAAATAGTGATTGTTTTACAGACATGTGTATATGTTATCAAAAAAGGTTTTTGCAAGTGGTCTCAGGCCCCTTTACAATTATACAAAAAATGATATTTACAAAATAGTGATTATTTTACAGACATGTGCATATGCTATCAAAAAGGGTTTTTGCAAGTTGTATCAGACCCTTTTACACTCCTACACTTGCAAAAGGAGCAACAGGTAACTTCATTTTCCCTGCAAATACATGAGCATTTGGCACATTTTACACAGCTACATGCCCCAATAAAGTCACTGGGATATTTCTGTAAATTGGTTTGTGGTACCAAGCCATTTTCTTCTACTTCAAAACCGAATTCACAAGGATCTAAGTAAGCAAACATGTTTCCAATGCAGTGATGTTGAAGATATGTATAAAAATATGACCTCAACAAGTGTCCCTTGGCACTTCTGCTTGTGGGTGGCAAGTCTTCAATGCCTGTGTCTTTTCCATGATGGTACAGCCACAATCTGAGTTCATCTAAAGATTTGCAAGGTGATCCTTTTCGTAATAACTGTACTAAGTATTCTTCTCCAGACTGGAGGCTTTTGGCTACATCTTCTGGATCATGAGACACTCCAAAATTTTCCAAATATGTTCTTGTTGCAATATTAAGAGCTGCTTTCTTGGTCCCAACCTTACTTGTGTAATCTGATCCAGATAATGCATGGATGGCGGGAAGCAGAGAGCATAAGTCTCGACCCATGTTTTTATGAATAACATGAACAGGCAAAAGCCTTGTGGAATCGCCAACTCCAGTACGCACCCACATTTCTCGTACACCAAGTTGATGAAGAGAAGGCCAGTGAAACAAAGCTAATACCATTACATCAGTATCAGCACTAACAAGAACAATTTTTGTAAAGCCATGTTGGGATGCATGTTTTGCATGAATCATCATTCTAAAGTCAGCTTCCTCAACTGACAAACAGTTTATCTCTGGATGCTTTACTTGCCTACCATTTTGCACTGATATACAGTTAAATGTTATTTCCTCTTCTTCATTATTGGAAAAAGCACTAAATGTGTGGTTAGTAGCACATGGTGTCTGAGTCAAAGAAGATATTAGTGTATTGGCGGTGAACTCTTGTAGCATCAGCTTGTTTCTCGATGATCCCCCAAAACTGTTAAGTTGGATAGGCAATGGCACCTCTTCAGAAATGTGACTAATATCAATAACAATTCCTGTACTCTGCCTTTGTACTCTCTCAGGTTGTTTTGGTGACAGCTTGTGATAACTGTCAAAAACATAATCGACTCTGCCACAGTCCTTTGTGATGCCTTGAACATATGAAGAGAAAGCAGAAGCTGCTCCACCAAAGGTTTTCTTTTCACTTGTCATAACTTTTCGTAAGGAATTCATGACATCCACAACGTAGCAAGTCTCCTCATCAGACTGGAACAATTGATCATTGTTGGTGCTGCAATAAGAGGTTTCCAGCTCTTTTAACAATGCACTTGTTTGTGTTTTTTGAAGTAGCCCTTGTTCATCAAATAGTGAGCAGCTATCAGATAGATCAAATCGGAACAGCTCCTGCATGTCATATCCACGAGCTTGAGCTATTTGTATCATACGGTGAGCTGAAGTTGTTGACTTCTTTTTCACAGATGTCTGTTTGAGACCTGTACTTCGTGTTTTGTTGCTATCAAATGCTGGTAGCATGACTTTGTGGATTGTACTTGAGATCCTCGTTGTTTTATCTTCATACCTTGCTTTGCGCTGTGTAGAATACAAATCATCTCCAGTGTGAAAAGCATTCAAAATCTGTTTCTTAGTCTCTTGTGAAACCAGTTCTTTTGTGATAAGATTGTGCAATGGATTAGGAATCATATCAAATGGGTTACCTTTTTGCAAGACATATCTGAACATTGTGTTGACTTTCATCTCTAAACTCTGGGTTTGTGTCTTAGACCACTCGTGGTGGATATTCAAACCTTCAACCAAGGAAATGGAGTCTGTAAATTCTCGAAAGAGATTGGATATCATAAGACGTTCATGATGTGTAATCTCCCATTCTGCTACAAACTGTTTCTGTTTGGTAGACCCAATGATGCCAGATGAGCTCTTTAGAGATCTATTAATGGTTTGTTCTAATGCCATATCTGCAGCAACAGCCGTAAATTTATGTTGATACCGTTTCACAACATGCTTTCCCTTCATGAACATTTCGTGCACCTCTGGGGCTGTCTGGGGCAGTCTCCTCATGTCTTCTAGATATAAGGAAGACCATCTCTGATAGTTAATGCAATCAAACACTGCAAATAGTGGTTGAAGTTTCTGCATTGTATCCAGATGTAGTTCCCAGAGACCTTGTCTGTCAGAACGGATCAAATTTCTTAGAAGCTGGAGCAGTCTCAGAAAATTATCCCAGTACAAAAATTGTTCTGATGTTTGTCTACCAGTGTGAACAAATTTCTCAAAGTCTTTCTTTATCACTTTGAAGCTTTAAAAGAGACTTTTTGTGACAGTATTGTTTATAACATGCATTGCTCATGTGGTAGGAAAACACCGCTGTCTCACTTAATGACTTTAAACGATTGGTAACAATGTCATTTCGTACTTTTGCAGCTGCCCTGATTTTCTTTCTCCCATTTTCAGTACTTAACACACTAATATCACTTTTATTACATATGATGCAAGAATTTTCATTTGGTTTAAAGTCTGAAACATTGTCTTTTGATACTCTGGACAATTTTATACAATCCATGACATCATTTCATTTCAGCAACCTGTAAACAGAAATGAAATATTATAAATTAATATGAAAATATTAGAATTAATACGCTTAAATAAATTTATTTAAGATGTATTTGTAAAGATCATCACTTATACATCTCCTTTTAACTTCCCAAAGGTTAACTTTGTGGAAATAAAAAAAAATTTAAGCAAATAGTAAAAATATTAACAGAGATAAGACAGGTTTCGTGATCGAGCAGCCGCCATTACTGATGACGTCATAGCCGGTAAACCTACTTGATGACGGATGTCCACCCAAGTCACAAATCCTTACTAAGACACATACTAAACATTTATGAACAAAAATTCTCACTACTCAAACTTTCCTACAGAACCATAGTCAGATACAGGACTAATACTAAGACATCAAAGCCATGTCTGCCATCCTTTCCCTACTTGACAATTTTTAATTTGGCTTGGCAGCTGATCCTCAAAAAAATTATGGGATGATTGTATATGGTGGAAAACTTTTCTAGGAACTCGACAGACTCCTCTGGGAAGTTTAATTCAAATCCATGAAATATCCAAGGGGGAGTTAAAACACACACACACACACACACACACACACACACACACACACACACACACACACACACATAGCCTGAATACAGTACAGCGGTATAGGATGGAGTGGTGAAATTATACAATCCTACTTCGTATTTTTGATAACTGAGCATAGTCAGTGTCTTCTTTATGATATGTTTACATTAATGTCATCTATGGTGTGTGTGTGATTCCCCACCAAATGTTATTGTTTACAATGCTTCTGTAAAACATGGCCTTGGTGGTGGAGTGTATGTAAATGCTTTTTGTACTGAGAGTGGCAATTCTGGAGATTTACTGCTTCATCGGGCGTTTATAGACTTTATAACTGGGCGGTACGTATGCAGATGATCACTGAGTATAATGTTTGTGTATCGTAAATAAGTGTTGTCAGTATGAAGCTAGCGCTCTGAGAATTGTGGTGTGAACAACATGTATATGACAGGCTTTCCATGTCTGTCTATCTGTCTGTCTATTGCCAGACGCCTTAATCCCGTAAGGAGTGGCCACAAACAAATCGTCTCTTTGTCACCCGGTACCCCGCCATTTCACCGCCCTGCTCCCAGCTCACACACCCCTCTCTCATATATCTGTCCACTCTATCCCTCCATCTCACCCTTGGCCTCCCCCTCCCTCTCCCCCCTTCCATCTCATTAGCATACACTCTCCTTGTTAGTCTCCCGCTCTCCATCCTCTCCATATGGCCAAACCACCACAGTTACTCGTATTTCTCCTAACGCTTCCTATCGCATCCACATCCACGGCACAATCCACCTTCACTTCCTCATTTGTGAGTTTGTCTCTTCATGTAACCCCAATTGCTTCTTTCAAATAACTAATTTCCACTGCTGTCACTCTTGACTTGTGTCCTTCGAACAAGGTCCAGGCTTCACTTCCATCCGTTAGAGTTGGTATCACAATACTATCATGCAGCGTCTTTTTTACGTCCATGCTCACTTCTCTAGTTCTTATCACTGCTTTCAAAGAACCAGCAACCTTTCTTCCTTGTTGTACCCTTTCAAGCACTTCACCCTCCAAATTCCTCCCATACTCATCATACTATCCAAATACTTAAATTTACTCACAGTTTCCCTTTTCTCATCATATATCCTCATTGTACATTCAGTGATTTCATTTCTCTCGAAGACCATAATTTTACACTTCCCTCCATTCACCTTTCGATTCCGTTTCTTACACCCTCTTCCAGATTCATTTACTAAGCCCTGAAGTTCCCATTCGTGTTCACTTAACAGTTCATCTGCAAAGAACTGAACAAGGAGTTTCCAAACACTGCCCTCTCTCAAAAAAACCGCTCCAACATCCACTGTCCTACCTTGTATCTCTTTTAAAACTCAATCTATGTACAGAATGAAACTCCATGGAGATGTGACACATCAGTAGTTCAATCCAACATTCAAAGAGAAAAATTCACCCAAATCGCTATCCACATGCACTGCATAATTCTTAATATTTTCCACATTCCTTGTCTGTCCACCCTGTCATATGTTTTCTTCAAATCCATGAATGCTGCACACTTTTTCACACAACAATACATACTCCTTTTGTCCTTTCATTCACACCTACTCCTGCACATATGCCCTGCCCATAGTCCCACTCTCTCGCCCTCTCACTTCTCCATTGAGTCTCAACTATTTCACATAACTCCACTTTTGCACCCTCATGCACCTGGACAATCTCTCTCTCTCTTTCACCTCATCATTCTCACCCCTTACAATCCATGTCGCAATCCGAACCGTGTCCTTTGCTCGGTCCTTAGTCGTCACCTGTTGGTCAGTCCTGATCCGAGGCTTCTTGTATGTATTTTTAGTTAGTTGTTTTCCTGGGAGGGGTACAATCCCTCCGCCATCCCACTTGTCACATAAGGAGCTACTATTACTAATTTCCCCACCACCACCACCACCACCATCACCACCACCACCACCACCATCACTACTGTTACTATTACTACTACTACTACTACTACTACTAACCCCTTCAATCCAATTATTTCTTACATTTTATTCTTGCTGGTTAGAGACGATTTTGTTCAACTTAGGACAACCTCAGATAAATAGTGATTGTAGGTGCAACCCCAAGCTCACTCGAGCATGAACCCCGTGGGCTGCAGGCTGAAGCTGCAACCCCCCCCCCCCTGCAGTCCACCATCCTCCGTTCAGTGGATAGGAAGGGAATTGAAGGATGATTGTATAACCGGGTGGTGGAGCAGCTCGGTTATATCAGTGCCACCACATGAAGGCATCCCTCTACAGCCCTAACCTCTAGTAATGAAGGGCTTTTTGATCGAAATAACTCCACCATTGGAAATTTTCTTCTGAGCTGAATAATTCTCTTGGAAACTGTAAAAAAAAAAATGATAGCATGAAATAAGTCACATGATAGTACGTAGTCAAAGGTAATATCGTATGCTTGATATAATGTCTGGATAAAGAATGACTGGTAGCAGTAGCAGTGGTAGTTGTAGCCACCACCACCACAACTATTACTCCTACTACTACAACTATTGAAACTGAGCTCAGTGGACTGCAGGCTGAAGTTGTCCTCATCCTGCAGTAAGGCTTCCGCCGTTTGGGGGCAAGGGAGGAACTTGAGAAACACCTCTATCATGTAGCCGAGTTGCAACAATTTTTAAGTGAAATTACTGTGCTCAGGCGGTGCGTGTATCCTCTTTGCTTGCCTTTCTGTGACTGAGGTGCAGTGGCGGCGGCACGGTGGCGGCACGGTCCAGCAGCTTCTACCACGGGGAGGCCGTTCTTATCGCGTAGTGATACTATGACTTTCTGAGCTGTGAGCGAATAATTTCATGTTGGTGATTTTCTTTGTATTGCACATCGATAAAAGCTGCTTCTAAGTTTTCACGAAACTGTCAACCCTGCACATATTCGTCACTTCACTGATCTCGCAAGAAGCAAAATAAACATACAGATGTAAAGAAAGGCAAACGGTAAACTGTATATTGACGGCAGGAAAACATGCATAAACATCATGGTAGGATACAGCAGTAAAGTGTGACGCCAGTAACTCTCTAGTGAATCATGGCAACTACGAGGCGAACTGGGAGTCCAAAAAAAGAAAACCCTTCAATCCCGTGACACGGAAAATGAAGTACACCTAATCATGGAGAAAACGACCGGCTTTGAAATTTTACAGGAGAGAGAGAGAGAGAGAGAGAGAGAGAGAGAAAGAGAGAGAGACTGCATCACATCTGATATAAGTGACCTTGAGCATCGCTGAGGCGTTTGACTGAGAGATGATCAGGAAGTCAAACGTCTTGGGGCCGTGTTCTAAAGTCCTTTCACCACAAGAAGTCCGTTCAGAGTGGGGCCCACCTGGTGAATCACCTCTAGCGATTCTGCCAAATCAACCGTAGTACATGCCTCTCTCTCTCTTATTTCCCATCTATGTGCTATTTGAAATTGTTTTTTATATTCTGTATATAGTAAAGGAAGCTATATAGTACATTGAGTATCACTTTTTAGAATTATAACAACGATTTGAATGAATTCTATGACACGTGGCAGCTTTTTTCCCATGTTGCCACGCCGAGGTCGGCGAGGGACCCAGGGTCACTCCCTGTCTAGCCACCACCCAGGATGGAAGGTCCCACAACTCCCACCCGCTCCCGCTTGAGAGTGCTGCATAGCAGGGAAAAGGAGTTGATATACAACGTTAACAAGTATTTCTCAAAAGAAAAGGCTTGTAATGGATTTATAATCCCGCCTTCAAAAGCATCTGCTCGCACTGCGAAAGCCACCAACGTTTCCGAGAAAACAGTTCAACGACTTTGCTCGAAACGGACACTGACGTCACCAGAACGGCCTATGTTTTTATCACCATGGAAGAGAAAAGTGCTGCACCTGTTACGAGTCTTGACGATTTTGATAGATGTGCAATAAGAAGAATAGTCTTGGGATTTTATGAAAGGCATGAAATCCCAACTCTGCAAAGAATTAAAGAAGACCTTAAGGCAAAAATATCCTTCAGTGGCGGCATAACCTCCCTTCACAAGACTCTGCAGGAGATTGGCTTCAAATATGCCAAGGTTAATGGCCGCAAATTCCTTATGGAGAGGAATGATGTTGTGGCTGCTCGCACAATGTTTTTGCGAGAAATAAAGCAAGTAAGACAGTCCTCCCATAATATCGTGTATCTGGACGAGACTTGGGTGAACCAAAATTACACGGTTGGAAAATGTTGGACAGGCACCATATCACCACAAGCCACTGGAGTACGACAGCCAACAGGAAAAGGAAGTCGTCTGATCATTCTTCATGCTGGAACGAAAAATGGCTTTGTAGACAACGCCGAGTTAGTGTTCCAAGCCAAAAACGACGGGGATTACCATAACCAGATGAACTCAACACTTTTTGAGGAATGGTTCAGGAATCAGTTGCTTCCAAATATTTCACCAAACTCGGTAATCGTGATGGATAACGCTTCCTATCATTCTGTCAAGCTTGAAAAAATTCCTACTTCAACATGCAGAAAATCGGACTTACAGGACTGGCTGATAAAGAAGGGAGTGCAGCCCCAAGATAACTTACCTAAAGCAGAGCTGCATGAGCTTGCCAAGAAGTTGGATATCACCACAACCTACGTAATCGACAAGATTGCAGAAGAAGCAGGGCATCGGGTTTTGAGATTACCACCAAACCACTGTCAATATAACCCGATTGAGCTCATTTGGGCTCAGGTGAAGACTCATATAGCCAAGAAGAACACCTTTAAAATGGCTAATCTTAAAGTTCTTGTCAAAAAGGCTCTGAGTCTTATCACACCACAAAGTTGGATGGAAGTAGTGGGACATGCCGAACAAGTACAAGATGAACATGCACAACAAGACATAGCAGCTGAACATTTCGTAGAGTCATTCGTTGTCAATATAACAGAAAGTTCTGATGATGAAGAAGATTATGATTAAAGATCAGAGAGAGGATTAGGCCTACAGGGGAAACCTCTTAAAAATAAAACGCGTCTAGACTTTTACCTCATAGGCGGTGTGGAAAAAATGTTGAAAATAAATGATAAATATATATATATATATATATATATATATATCTATATTATATATTTATATATTAATATAGTTATATATATATATATATATATATAGAGAGAGAGAGAGAGAGAGAGAGAGAGAGAGAGAGAGAGAAGGAGAGAGAAACAGGTGGGATGGGGGTAGGTAGGGAGACAGAGTGATAATCCGATAATTGGTGGTCAAATTGGCAACATCGCACTCGGGGAAATTCCAACTTCTGCCACACCCTGAAAGGGCTTCTTGCTGCGAGAGGAGTATAGTCGTTTTTTTTTTTTCATCTGACAGAACTGAACCACTTTCATGAATATCATACATAGCCGTCGTCGTGTTAGGAATGAAGCTCCTCGGTTGCTAGTCATAGCAAGCCTCAAATCTGACTACACCAGGGCTGAACTGAGTTAGTAATATTTGACAAGTAAGAACAAACGCACTATAGGATCTTTTTCTTCAATCTTTATTTCTCCATAGGACACCCTATCGTTGTCTTATGCACCTTGCTCCATTTATAGAGCTGCTCTTGCACTATGATGGATGATTTGTTGTGAGTTGCCGGTTCTCCTCAGTAACGTTATTAATGTCTCAGTGCCACACACCTAGCCCACACCGACAGACTGAACCATCCTACAGTGCTGGATGGTAACCATATAACCAACAAACGTGTTCCCAACGTGTCAGCAAGTGGGTTGGTGGTGGTTTAGTGCCCCTTCCCATAAAACAATTAACTCAAACACAAACGGCCACCCCTTACGGGATTATGGCGTCTGGCCATAGATAGATTGTTGTTGTTATTATTATTATTATTTTTATTATTATTATCATTATTATTATTAACTTTATTATTATTATTAATATTACAACATGTAAAATCACCGCATTTTCAGCAAAAAAATAACCATTGCACAACAGGCAGTTGGTAACCACGGGACTATAACGAAAAGAGTGAAGGTGTAAACAAGCATTAAACTTTTTACAACTTTAACTAAAGCATGTGTTGTTGATGACATAATACATCTGATCATTCTGCATTACTGCTGACGACACTCATAAGTACGGGATGCATGCTAATAACAAGCAACACAGCTATGGTGTTCAGTTAATGACAGTTAAAGTTGGTGGTCTGCTTATAATTTCGTTCCTTCAGTTTTAATAATCAAGTCTCAAGTTCTTTCATCTCTCTCTCTCTCTCTCTCCACAGGGGTACCCTACGCCGACGAGCTACTCTACCTATTCCCCGGGCGTCCCTCGGCAGCACCTCCTGTACCCTCTCAGCCTCAAGATCTGGTCACTGCTGAAGACCTAGAAGTTAGGGACATCATCACTAAACTGTGGACCAACTTTGCCGCTGCTGGGTGAGTGAGTGACAGTTAAGGAGATTTAAAGAAACTGTGAGATAGTATGAGATATATTTTTAATATATGTATTGTTAACCTCTTTACACTGGTAGGTTTGTTCCAGTAACATGGAGGAAGCAAAAAGGTGTATTATGTAAAATAAATCGCCGTGAAAGAGGAACTACGAAGCCTCCTATGTCACCTACAATACGGCCTTACTCACTGGTCCCATTTTCTTGGGGTCAGGAATCTTAGTATAGTTGGATTGGTTTTTATTTGACGGAACTTGACCACTCCCACAACGTCAGTACTAAGTCATGGTTGCATAAAATTCAATGACATTTATTTATGAGACAAAAATGTCTCCTTGGTCACTGATCAAATTAACCTTCCAGTCTGACAACACTTAGTATTTAACCAAGCTTAAAGGGGTTAATGATCTTTGTCGTGGTAGAGTAATTCACAACTCATATAACATTTCAACCTCAAAGATTAGCTAACACCATTTTCATCATAAAACGTTCACAAAGTATCTTTGTTTACACAGTTATTTTGCCCACGATAATCAGTCCTGATCAGTCCTGACCAGAAAGTCAAATATTGATTTTCACTTATTTTCGCGTTTCACCAGTTCCGAGAATTTCGAGCCGTCGCGTCATGTGCAATCACCAGAAATTTTGTCTGATATTTTTTTTACATTCCCTGGACTTAACCCAAGGTAACGAAAAAAGACAATAAGCTCGATATTTATTACTGATCTCGTCAAAGCAACGACCAAACGAACATGTCACGCTTTCCGGCAGATTCACGCTGTCTCGAGACTTACGATTGCCAGACATAGTGTCTGGTATTTTCTGATACTCACTGGACTTAACCTAAACTAATGCAAACAAATTTTGGCCGATATATACATACATACATATATATATATATATATATATATATATATATATATATATATATATATATTATCTATCTGTCTACCTATCTATCTATGTATCTATCTATCTATCTATCTATCTATCTATCTATATATCTATCTATATATATATATATATTTTTTATCTATATCTTTCTATCTATCTATCTATATATATATATATATATATGTATATATAAATATATATATATATATATATAGATATATATCTATATATATATATATATATATATATATATATATATATATATATATATATATCTATCTATCTATCTATATATATATATATATATACCTAGGCTCCTTCCCCCAAGGAAAGAGAGGTAGCCGAGATAGGACGACACACTCCCCATTAACTCATCCATTCAAACACATTCATTCACACCTTAGCCCCAAAGGGGAGAAGGGACAGATCCACACCTCACAACACCACACAAGGGTCAAATGCGCAGTGCAATCAGTGACATCCGCAGTAGGGCCCGACAGCAGAGCTGGTTTACCCCTCCCACATCATAATAGACCCATCCCCTTACCCGCACCTGACCTGACTAGGTGATCAGACCAAATGCGGGAGAATATCCCCTCAGGGCTGGATCATCATTTGTTCATTCACAAATTCTCTCCATTTATTTCTGTCACGCACAGTCACGCTTCCTTGCTAAACAGACATCCCTCTCGCATCCAGCACTCTCTTCATACTGTCCTATTCGGTCCTATTCGTGGTCTTCCTCTCAGCCTTACACCTCTCACGTCAGATCTGGTTATCTTTTTCACCAATCGCTCATTATCCATTCTCTCCATATGCCCAAACCATCGCAACACCCTCTGCTCAACTCTACCAACCATCTCCCGAATGACTCCAGTTCTCCTTCGCACTTCATCATTTCGCACACGATCCATACGCGTCACTCCACACATACTCCTCACACACCTCATCTCCATTACATTCAATCTTTTCCTCTCTGCTACACCCATATTCCATGTTTCAGCCCCATATAACGCGGTCGGTACCACAACACCCTCATACAGCCTTCTCTTTACATCCATTATAAGCGAACGACATCTAAACACTTCTTTCATTCCTCCCAGCACCTTACCTACTTCATTTACTCTAATCTTCAATTCTGCATTTATTCTTCCATCCGCATCAACATGTGACCCTAAATATTTAAAACACTCTACCTCCTCAAGCAACTCACCATTCAAAACTATATTCATCCCCCTACCATCTACCAACCTCGTACACTTCATCACTTTACTCTTATTCTCATTTACTTTCAATTTCCTCCTTTCACACACCCTTCCAAACTCCTGTACCAACTGTCTCAATCCCTCCTCTGAATCAGCCACCAGTGCTGTAATCATCTGCAAACTGCAGCTGCTTCAGATTCCACTCTCCACCATCAACATTCACCAGACTCAGACCTCCACCTAAAACTCTTACATTCACCTCCCTTACAACACCATCCATATAAATGTTAAACAACCAAGGCGACATCACGCATCCCTGACACAGCCCCACTCTCACGGGAAACCAATCACTCACAGTATTTCCCACTCTTACACTACTATTTAAATAAAAACTTTTCACTCCATTCAGCAACCTACTATCAAGTCCATACAATCTTAAAACAGTCCACAAAGCCTCCCTATCAGTTCTAGCATACGCTTTCTCTAAATCCATGAACGCCCAAAACACATACTTACATTTCGCTAAAAAAAAATTTCAAACACCTGTCTCACAGCAAACACTTGATCCATGCATTCCCTCCCTCTCCTAAAGCCACACTGCTCATCACCAATCACTCCCTCCGTACCCTCTCTAACTCTTTTAATTAATACTCTACCATACACCTTACCTACAACACTCAACAGACTTATAGCCTACCTCTAAAGCTAGTACACTCATACTTATCACCCTTACCTTAAAACAACGGGACCACACAAGCAATTGCCCAGTCAACTTGCACCATACGTTTCTCAAAGCACACATTCAACAATCTTACTAACCACTCAACAATAGTCGCTCCACCACCTTTCAGGCATTCTACAGCACTCATATTCATCCCTGCAGCTTTCCTTGTTTTCACCTCCCGTACTGCCTTCTGCACTTCCTCCATCGTGATCAAAGAATCATTCAACTCTCCTCAAACATTTATTCCTTGCACCCTTCCATCTGCCACAATCTCAGCCTCCCTTTCCTCCTCTATATTCAACAATGTTTCGAAATATTCTGCCCATCTCTTCCTTACTGCAGCCGTCTCAGTCAACATCCTTCCTTCCTCTGCTTTTACTCGCTTTTTCTTCCCAGACTCTCCCTTTTGTACACTTTTAACCTCATTCCAGAACATTTTCTTATTCTACTGAAAATTCCCAGTCAACCACCTACCCCACCTCTCGTCTGCTGCCACTTTAGCATCATGCACAGTCCAACTCGCCCTATTCCTCTTTTCCTTATACTGTACCTCTCATATGACACCTCATCCTTCCTCTGCAGCCTCACTTCATATGCACGTCTCTTCTCAGCCACAGCCATACTTACTTCCTCGCAACATCATTCACTTCCCATTCTTACACCACCACACACTCGTCTCACACCACACAACTCTTCCGCATGCCCCACCACAGCACTCTTAAACAACTGCCATTCCTCCTTTATAGTACACTGCCATTCTCCTGATCTTTCACTGCGTTCCACTCATCTTTCAATTTCTCCTGATACTCTATCATTTTCTTATATCCAACTCATTCACTTTCAAAACCTCCCAGCCACAGCTAACTCTCCTAGCTCTCACCCATCTCTAACCTACTCTCAACTTTCCCTCCACCAGGTAGTGGTCAGACATACCTCCTCCCCCCCCTTTCAAGATTCTCACATCCAACAATCTTCCTATTACGTTCCTGGACATAACCACATAGTCCATCAATGCTCTGTCAACAATCCTTCCACCTTATTGTCTCACCCGTGTATACTTATAAATATATTTCTTCTCAAACAAGGTATTTTCCATCACCATCTCTCACTCAACACACATCCCTATCATTCGTGTCCCATTGTCATATCTTCCAGGCACATCATGCATACCAACAACACCTTCAACTGCTACATTTCCCACTCTAGCATTCAGATTTCCCATCATTACCACATTCACATTACCTCCAAAACTCTGCAGACACTCAAGACTCCCTCATTTGTTCATCCCTTTCACTACCACGCCCAGATGCACTCACAAATACCCACAACTCACGTTCAAATTTCACTTTCACCCACATCAGTCTCGATGGCACATCCTTCCATTCAGTCACACACTTCTGCACCTCTGGGCTCACTATGAAGGCCAGACCTTTTCTCGACCTTCTTCTATGAACACCTAACAATTTTCCATTCACACTTCCAAATTTAGACTCACCTTTCCCTTTCATCTTCGTTTCACTCAAAGCTACCACATCCAACTTTCTTCTTACAAACATTCTCCCAATCGCCTCCCGTTTAGCCTCAATCATACAACATCCACGCACATTCATAGACACAATCTTCAGGGCACGGAGATAACTCAATCTCCCATCCCTTTCTGTGGCCTGTCTCTTTTTAAGAACTAAAAAAACAGAGAAGGGGGTCCCTAGTAGGGCAAATATATATATATATATATATATATATATATATATATATATATATATATATATATATATATATATATATATATATATATATATATAAATGAGGGAAAGTCAAAAATTATCCATATTCTTTGTTCTAGTTATTTATTAAAGCAAAAGCAGAGGTTGAAAGATTACATCATTTTTCTACATAGTCTCCTTGCTTTTCGATGCACTTCTTCCTGTGGTCCACAAGCTTGCTTATTTCATCAGAGAAGAAGGTTTTCGGCTGGTTGCGCAGCCATTCATGCACCACTTCCTGCACTTCTTTGCTCGTAGCAAATCGACGACCTCGCAAAGCCTCTTTAAGCGGTCCAAAGAGGTGATAGTCGGATGGGGCGAGATCTGGACTGTATGCAGGGTGTTCCAGCACCTCCAAACCCAATTTTTCAATGGTTTCAATGGTGTGGGCGGCCATAAGTGGACGTGCATTATTGTGAAACAATAACACTTGCTCTGACAATAGGCCTCAGCGTTTGGTTTGAATTGCTGGTTTCAGTTTGTTGGCCAGCATTCCACTGTAGCCTACACTGGTGACTGTAGACCCCTTTCCAGGTAATGTTCCAGGATAGGCCCTTTTGAGTCCCAAAAACGGTTAGCATCACTTCCTGCAGAAGGTTGAGTCTCGAATTTTTTCGTCGTTGGCAATCCCGGGTGTTTCCACTCCATACTCTGCCTTTTGGATTCTGGCTCAAAGTGATGGCCCCAGTTCTCATCTCCTGTGACTATTTTCTCCAAAAAACCATCGCCTTCATCATTGTAGCGGTCGAGTAAGGGTTGACAGATCTCCACACGATTGCATTTATGTGCTTTGGTTAGCTCTCTTGGCACCCATCTTGCACAGACTTCATGGAAGTGAAGCTTGTCGTGGATGATTTCGTATGCAGAACCATGACTAATGTGCAGAGAACATGCCACCTCATCGATGGTCACTCGTCGGTTCACCAGAATCATCTCTCGCGCTTGTTGAATCTTCACGTCAGTGGTGGAGGTTGATGGGCTTCCTGCTCCCTCTACCTGCTTCACTCTTGTCCGGCCATTTTTGAACTTCTCGATCCATTCATATACACTTCTAAACGGTAGAGCGTTGTCCCCGCATTGCACTGAAAGTCTGCGATGAATTTCAGCCCCTGACACACCTTCAGACCAGAGGAATCGAATCATTGATCTCTGTTCTTCTTTGGTGCACACTGCCAGTGGAGCGGGCATGTTTACTCTCTAACACAAAAAAGAAAAATGGAGTGATTAACATGAAACCTCGGTTAAGTAACCACAAGAGTACCACTTCAAGCACACGAGCCGCTGAAGGCTGTGCGGCCAGCCTAAAGGAACTTATGGCGAAAGTGCAGAAAATTTTTGACCTTCCCTTGTGTATATATATATATATATATATATATATATATATATATATATATATATATATATCCCTATTGCCAGACGCCTTCATCCCGTAAGGGGTGGCAACAAATAAATCGCCTCCATCTCGTCCTCTCCCCCGCCATTCCACTGCGCTGCTCCCAGCTCACACCCACCTCTCTCATATACCTCTCTACTCCATCCCTCCATCTCATCCTTGGCCTCCCTCTCGCTCTCTACCCCTCCACCTTACTCACATTCACTCTCCACGTCAGTCTCTCACTTTCCATCCTCTCCACATGGCCAAACCACTTTAGTGTGTCTCTCGTAACGCTTTGTATCACATCCACATCCACACCACAATCCTCCTTCACTTCCTCATTTGTCAGTCTGTCTCTCCATGTGACTCTACATACTCCTCTCGAATAACTCATTTCCACTGCTCTTACTCTTGACGTCTGTCCCTCCAAAAAGGTCCAAGCTTCATGTAGTAACTTTTTCACTTCCATGATCACTTCCCTGTTTCTTATCACTGCTTTCAAGGAACCAACAACCTTTCTTCCTTGTTGTACCCTTTCAAGCATTTCACTCTCTAATCTTCCATCCTTACTCATCACACGACCCAAGTACTTAAACGCACTCGCATTTTCCATTTCCTCCTCATCCAACCTCACAGTACATTCACTGACTTCGCTTCTCTCAAAAACCATAACTTTACTCTTCCCTACATTCACCTTTAGATTCCGTTTCTTACTCTCCCAACCTCATCCACCAAGCCTTGCAGCTCCCCTTCTTCACATAACAACACAGCATCATTTGCAAGCAACAGCACAGGGACTTTCCAAACACTGCCCTCTCTCAGCAGGGCCGCTTCAACATCCATTGTCCTACCTTGTATGTCCTTGATAACCGCATCCATAGACAGATTGAACAACCATGGAGACATGACACATCCCTGTTTCAATCCAACCTTCAGATCGAAAAATTCACTCAGTTCACTGTCGACACTCATTGCAGCCTTAGCACCCTCATACATACTCTTCACGACATTGAAGAACTTCCCATCTACTCCATATACTCTTAATACTTTCCACAATCCTTGTCTGTCCACCCTGTCATAATGGTCTCTCCAAATCCATGAAGGTCGCATACAACTTCTTTCCCTTAGCTTTAAAATTTTCCACTAAAGATCTAAGAATGAATACCTGATCTACACAACCTCTATCCCTCCTAAAACCTAAACCCCCCTGTTCTTCTCCAACTAATTCCTTTGTTATTTCTCTCACTCTGTCAGTAAGTATCCTACCATTTACTTTTCCTATTACACTAAGAAAACAAATGCCCCTTTGATTACCACATACTTTTTTCCCTTTTCCATTGTACAGAGGAATAAGTAAACCTGACTCCCTATCCTCCGGGACTCTACTGTACCTTCTACCCAGGCCGATCTGCACATCTTCCATTCCCATTGTAATACTATCTTTCTCCCATGCTTCAACATTTCACCACACACATCAATTCCCGATGTCACTAACCGAGGAAAAACTGCCACTCTTCACCAGATTATTTAATTTTCGACATCAAAGTCGGTCAACTAAACCCCTTTCATTTTGTGTGCCCTCTGTGTCAATTAAAGGAAGGAAGAAACTATAACAACATTATTTTACTCACTGCTATAGGGAAGAGAGTATATAATCAAATCAAATAAAAAATTGGGGGGCTGAGTCTACCATCTCGGTTTTGGGACAATTACTATTCTTTCCTTCCTTAAATATCGATGAGCTTTATTTTACATCCATTTCATGTATTTGTCCATCAAAACAAAAATAAATAGTGTTCTGTGAAACATGTAACGATTCTTCGTTAAGAATTATTAGCTCGACACGATTGAAGATCGTACGTTACGATCACAAACAATAACAAACTCACGTGTGTCTACTGCCCCGCTGGACCTACTGTACAAAGATCATGGAAAACCGTTGCATAGAAAAATGGACAGTGCCTAGACTAAAGTTTTTCCTGAAGTCTACAGGAATACCCTGTTCAGGGTACACCACCACCGTGTTGTGTTGACTTTCTGTACGGTATTTTGGAGCCCTCGGCATCGTCGGATTTCGGCCGGCGGTCTCGTCTCTGCACGTTTTCGGCCTTAAACATCGTACGATTTTCATATGAAAAACTTTGCAGATTTTCTTCAACATTTTGGAGATGAAGCATTGTTCTTTTAGAAATCTAAATTATACAGTATGGGTTTCAAACCAAAGGTGCAGCTAGAGACTTGTAAATATGTGATGAATGCAGTCACACCTGGTGTGATTTCACGGCTTTATAGTAATGTTTTCCTTCATTTACCGCATTAAAGCATATCTAGGAAGTTAGTATAACAAATAAAGAATAATATCATGAAGAGCTTACGTACTGTACATCAATAACTATTACGGGAGAGATTTTTAAAGATATTCGACTTCTGTGGTCTTTGCATGAGTAGCCCGACTTCCATATTGAACTAGCTGGGGATCAGTGGCAAATCATGAATTAGTGACGGTGGGAATTCCCGGGACTTTCCCCATCTAAACTTTCTTCATTGCTTCCACAACTTCCATCCTACTGATTTCTTCCTTTCTTCTCCCATTCCTCCATCTCCCAGCCATTCCTCAGCCACTTATACTCACATTACTTTCATTCCCTATGTTCAACAATTCCTTAAAATGTTCACTCCATCTGCTCACTTTTTCTCCCTTCTCCACTAGTAATCTACCATTTTTATCTTTCACTCCCCAACTAACTTCTTTGGCATCCTGTCTGACTGTCTTTACATCTTTGCAGAACATTTTCTTAGATTCCTTCCACTTTACACTTAAATTCCTTCCAAATTCCTCATTCACTCTTTTCTTATGCTCTCTTACTACTCTTTTCACCTCTCTCTTCCTCTCTACATATAACTCTTTCTTCCGTCTCTCAGCTTCTTCCACTCACTATATGTTTTTTTTTTTTTTTTTGTGACAGCCTGTCTCACCTCTTCATTCAACCATGCTGTTCCCTGCACCCCTTTCGTCTTCTCTTTACCCCACACACCACCACACATGCTGCACAGGTTTCTTCTGTGATTATCTTGCACACACCTTCCACATCCACCATCTGCTCCAGCCCGTATTTACCCAATCACTCCTCCACTTCCCTCTTATATTCTGCCCTTTTTCCATCCTCTTATAACATTTCCACCATCCTTGTATGAACTACTTCCTCCTGTCCTTCCCTTCTTCTATTTCTCCATTTCATTCAGACCCTGATTCTGACCAACACCAAGTGGTGGTCAGAAAGTCCACTTCCCCAACTTCTATATACTCTTGAACCCATTACACATCTTCCCATGCTGTCTTCCACACACACATAATCAGTCATTGCCTTCTGTTCATTCAGTTCACCATCCACCCTTCTCATCACTCGCCACGTATACCTATGGATCATTTGTGCCTGGGGAGGGTATTGGCTATCACGAACCCCCTCCCGGAACAAATATCCACTAAAGCACTGCCATTCTCATTCATCTCTGCAGGCACACCCCACTCACCGACTACTCAATCCACCTTCACATTTCCTGCTTTTCGATTCATATCTCCAATCAAAAACACTCTCTTGTTCCTTTCAAACTTTTCCATGTACGTTTCCTCATTTGTCCAGAAGTCTTCTCTCACTCTACTTGCACGATCTTGCGCTGGCGCATAGGCTACACACACACACAGTCCCCCACATTTTATGTCCAGCTTTCAATTTTACCCACACAATCCTTGAGCCAACTGATCCATACTCTCTTATATTCTCCTTCCATTTCTTACTCACAACAATACACACTCCTTCTTTTGCCCTCTCATTCTCACCTACTCTCGCGTATAAACTCCATCTATACTCCCATTCTCTCACACTCTCACCTCACAATTTAGTTTTAGTTAAGCCACATACATCCACTTTCGCACCCTCAAGCACACTGACAATCTCTCTTTCGTCTCGTCATTTTCATTTCTTACATTCCATGTTAGCTATCCGTACCATGTCCTTTGTTCGGTCCTTAATCATCACCTTTTGGTCAGTCCTGGTCCGAGGTTTCTTGTTCGTATTTTTAGTTAGTTGTTTTCCGGGGACGACACTAACCCTCCGCCAACCCACTTGCTGTCACGTAGTTAACTAGTGTTGGTGGGTTATAAGGTTACCACCCAGCGTTTTATATATATATATATATATATATATATATATATATATATATATATATATATATATATATATATATATATATATATATATATCAACTCATCAGCCGTTGAGTGTCCACTGCAGGACCGGCCTATCCTAACCGAAGCGGGGACGATACAGCCAATGTATCTCTGCCAAGTGGCTTAGGCTGTCTGGTACCGATTATATGTAGGGTGAGAAGTGCTTGTAAGTGTATTGTAGTGTTGGAGTGGCTTTGGATGTGTGTGTAGTCTGTGAACCAAGTGTAATCGGCCCGCGCAAGCCAACTAGGTGCAAGCATACTTTATAGTATGTGACACTGGTTCAACCACAGCATCCCTGATGTCCGCCAATGCAGTATGTGGCCAGAAGAACGCTCCCAAGGTTTATTACCTTGGCGGGGCGCGAACCGTCATTCTTCAGTGTACGAAAACGCACACTTTACCACTGTACCACAGAGGCTCTCTCTCTCTCTCTCTCTCTCTCTCTCTCTCTCTCTCTCTCTCTCTCTCTCTCTCTCTATATATATATATATATATATATATATATATATATGTGTGTGTGTGTGTGTGTGTGTGAATTAAAAATTCAGTCCCCTTTCCTGTTATTTTCTCTCCATGGACTTTGACGGAAGTCTCATGAATATCCAGCAGCACTAATTATTATATATACCCAGGGTTAGTGTCATTAGTAGGTCTTGTTTCGCATTAGCAACACTTATAGTCCACGTCCATGGAGAGTAAAGCAGGAGAGGAAAAATAGGATTTGTTACAGGTAGTATTGATCTAACCTTATTTAACCTAACCAGGCTTAAGGTAAGTTGACATAGCCAATCCTTTTCTTATCATATCCAACGCAGTGCTAAACTAGCCAAAAAAAATTCCAATCTAACCTAATGTAACCTAACCTAGCAACAAAATATAACCTAACTTAACTTAATTTCGGGTAGCCTTACAGTATCTAATTCAACCAAAAATCTATCTAACCAAACCTCGCATACTCTTACCTAACCTTACCGAACCTAATGTATAATTAGGAGGTGGAAGGATAGGTGCTGTAAATGAGATTTCCTACTTCCTGTGATATACGCCACCAAATACTGCAGAAAGACTTGTACTAGACATTCCATCTCCATGATGATAATATGATGAGTAAATATCTGTGATGTGTTTCAGGTGCGCAACTTCCTCTCGTCTCTGCCCACGCCAACCAACAAAGCTCTCAACCCTTACTTCGTGGTGCCAAGGACGCCTGACAAGACTGAGCTGTAGATGCACAGGCTCTACAAGGCTCGTATTCTCACCCGTTAACGAGACTCCCTATCACCTCTTCCATCCTAGTTTATCTCTGCATACGAGTAGTTATTGTTCTCTTGTACGTTCACCATCATCTTCATCACCCAGACCTCCTTTCCCACCCAAAGATGATGTGAGGAAATGTCCAAGGAACAATGACACTTGACAAAATGAGAACTGACCAAAGTCTGGCCAGTTGCATGGGTCACACTTATTCACTCTCCATTCAAGCCCCGAAATACTTTTCTTATGTAAATCATGCTGAAAATAGTCTGATATAAACAACACAGAAAGGTATTTTTTGTGTGTAATATGCAGAATGAATCACCAAGAAAAATGTGTTAGGGAGCTGCCTTAGCCAGTGGGAATACTGATTTCAGGTTTGTCTTTTACCTCCTCCCTAGCAATTTATGTTCCCCATTTCGCCTTAATATATCTTTTGTATTACTTTTGCGACGACATGGATCACATACATAACCTACAAGAGGATACTAACGCGTCACATGCAGAAATAAACTGGTGAGCAACTTGAGCTATGGAGCGCCGTTTAGGGTGAAATACGCAGATGAATCCGTGAGTGAAGTTCTGTGTACAGCTGCAACAATACATCAGCGGAAAAATCTTGTACTAGAACGGTATAATTCAACAATACTAAGAAGCATTATAATAATACGATACATTTGCACAGAAAGCCGTGTCTGGGACGGAAATGTTAAGAGAAAAAATCTTCCTTGGCATCACAAGAATGTGTTTATGTGTGTGTGTGTGTGTGTGTGTGTGTGTGTGTGTGTGTGTGTGTGTCCAGAAGCTATACTGGACGGTATGTAATTAAAAAATAAAACAGGGGTGTCTAGTGGTGCATAATGTGATTCAGCAAGGGTTGATGTATCTCTTAGACCAGTGGTTCGCAACTTGTTTCAGGCCACAGACCACCAGCCCAATTTAAAACAATGTTGTGGACCATTTCATTTTTGAGTAATGATAAATAAAGCATAGTCAACAAACATTGTGGTTTGAAAAATATTTCTTAAATAGGAATAATACAGTAAAATGAATGGTCAATTATTTATTTTGATAAAATTTTTAATACTGCATTTTCAGTAAATTGAAAAATATATGCACCAATCTCCAGTTTAATACGAAATATAGTGAATGTCCTGTGGACCACCCAAAAAGTCACCATGGACCACCAGTTGCGAAACACGGTCCTAGACAAAGAAACCATCACACAGTTTGTTAACTGCTCCTGCGACGTTACATAGGCAACGTACGTTTTCGAATCCAAGTTACTGAGATGAATATTTATGTCAATTTACTGTGGATGTTCAAAGGAAAAAAATTCAAATTTCACTCGATACGATGGCACAAGACGAATAGCAGTATCTGATCCAATATGGAACTCCAATTTCATTTTCATCTCCTTAACTGATCCTAAACTGATGATAACACGGCTCCATGGGTGGATTTTTAATTGACTAAGGAGGAGCTTGAACACCTCCTTGCCACTTTTTTGTGGTTGTTGTGCTGTAATAATTCTATATGTTATTTATCCAATCTGTCTTTGCACTAACGAGTAATTACTCAAACACAAGAATAATATGCTAAATAAATCAAACACAATAATAATATACCAAATTAATAAGACATAAGAGTAAATGCCAAATAAATCCTAAGGCTGAGGAACTAGAAAGTTTCAGAAGCGCTCGAGTTTATTTCTAATGACAGAAAGAATAAATCAAAGGTAAAGCTTTTGAAAATTTTCTTCTTCAGTGAAAATAATAATAATAATAATAATAATAATAATAATAATAATAATAAAAGAGGCTTCGAATAATTATTCGTTATTTTCTAGATACCCGGACAATTTTCATTTGAAAGACTGAAGTCATAAGCAGAGGGAAATACGAACAAACGAAAACAGATCCAGACGTGATAATTTGCATACTTGAAGGACTAAGAGTGTAGGATAACTTCTGAGATTAGAGACCAGGACGGTGCCGAGGAAGGACGCCTTCACGTGGTGAGACCAATATAACTGGACGGCTTCAACGCCAGCTTACACGATTCTCCCTCAGCTCCCTCTCTATCCCCCGAAATAAGGACGGTGGACCGCAGGAGGACAATATCAGCCTCAAGTCCACTGGGTTCATGTTTCAAAAGAACCTGAGCCTCCTCCTCATCGTCCTCCTCCTATTACTACGACTACTACTGCTACTACTACAACTACAACGCCAACCACTATTACTACTACTACTACTACCACCAGAAAAGATCCGGAGAGATTTTTTAAAAGGTTGAAGCACGTTACTTGATAAGAGTTTCATGGCCGCCTTAATGAGCGAGGTATGCAAGCAGGCAGTGCAGAGAAGCAGTGATGATCGACACAACGCGACACTACTATGTTGTAGGGAAAAAGATGAAATACCTCAATGGAGAGAGAGAGAGCAAATAAGAGGAGAGGAGTGGATGTGACAAAAAGCTTTGACTCCATCTTCTTCAAAAAAAGCTGTATCCAGTGACCCATCAGTTGCAAAACGACAAGGCGTTAAATTAATACCTATCGGCTGCACGGAAGTGGTTAAGGATAATAATCAGTTTTGCCAAATCTCGGTCTTCGCCAAGAATATTACCCGTAACAATCGTTGTTATATCCAGGTTCCCAAGATTACTGTTAGGTTAACAGACAATAGTAGTAGTTGCCGTTGGTATTGTAGCTTAGGGTTTATGTGAAACGTGACCTCGGTGAATTGCAGGTTGAAGTTGCCCTTCCTCTGCTTTCCACTATCCTCATTTCGAGGTAGAAAGGGAGCTGTGGACGTTTGTATAACCGGGAATAGAAGTCATTCGGGTATATCAGTGTTACCGCATGGGGTGTCCCCCTCCAGCACCAATTGAACAAGTAGAAAGGGGAAAAAAAATTTTGTCCAAGACTTTGATCGGTCTGAGAATCGAAATTGGGTTCTTCCATTTGCGAACTTGGTGTAGTTTTAGCTGTTGTAGCGGCTGCAACCCCAGGATCACCAAAGTGTTAACCCAGTGCACTGCAGGTTGAAGCTGCCCTCTTGCAGTCCCTTTTGAGGTATAAGAAGGCCAATGAGTGATTTTTGTATAACTAGGAAGCTCCACCACCCGGTTGCATATTTCCGTTCTGAATGGGCATTCGTCTCAATACCACAGCCAGCCATCTCAGCCAAGCAGCCCTAGTGGGATAGGTTAGGACTGATTATTGTTAAGTAATTTTGCCTACGACACACATTGAACATATTTGAGAAGAACCTAGGGTTAGTTTTGAAATGATGGGGCGACATCATTCCTGGCTGAGGGTTCCTGGTGGTGAGACGGATACCCATACAGAATATAAATATGCCACTCAGTCATGTCGGTTCCATACTCCAGCACCATTTGCGAGCAATATTTGGTAACTAACCAACGCCCCACCTGGCTCTAAAATGCATAACATACATTGGGTCGTTTTATTAGTGACCATGGAGATTTCGCAACACCTCTTCTTTAGTTATTTATTCTGCACATTGCACCTCAGTATCCTCTTGTATGTTACTGATACAAACTATGTCGATATCATCTATCTATCTATCTATTGCCACACGCCATAATCCCAACGTATATTATGCAAAACAAATTGCCAAGAACGAGGTGCTACGAAGCCAGCTTTGCCATCTAAAATACAGGCCGTCAGATGATACCGTCACTACTGAATAAGGCGACAGTAGCAGAGCTGCAGCCCCAGGATAACCTCAGTGTCAACCCTGTGGACTGCAGGCTTAACTTCACTTTTTCCTGCAGTCCACCTTTCTCGTTTTGGGGATAGGGAGTAACTGGAGACCGTGTGTATTGCCAGGCTCTGGAGCCGCCCAGTCATATCAGTGCCACCACATGAAGGCGTCCCTCCCCAGCACCTCTGTATGAAACAAAACGATTATTTGATGTCTTGGACAGGACATAATTAGAGATTATGACTGACGTATTAGTGGATGAAAGAAATTAAAATAAAGTACTTGGAAAATAAAGGGAATGTTTATTTTTTTCCTTTCACCCATCCATCATCCTGTCCTTTTTTGCCCCATCAAGAGTGTAGGAGCTCAGGGCTAAGCTATGGAGTCCTGACACTGAAGGCGAGGGTGACTAGCCTCACTGTCCTCAGTGGCCGTATGGGAGCAATAACCCTCTGGATGTAAACCATTACATGCTCAATCCGACTAGAGCACTTTAATTGACTTAAGCATCAGGGTAATATGGAGCTTTACATACTTTAACTACACCTATGTTCACGGAGACAGAGCTAGTGTTTTATGTGTGTGTGTGTGTGTTTATGTGTGTGTGTGTGTGTGTGTGTGTGTGTGTGTGTGTGTGTGTGTGTGTGTGTGTGTGTGTGTGTGTGTGTGTGTGTGTGTGTGTGGGTGTGTGGGTGGGTGCGTGGGTGTTGGTGAGAGAGAGAGAGAGAGAGAACATATTTTGAATGGTTTTAAATTACTTTAACCCCTAAACCGCGGGCTTGTTTTGCTTTGACTTGCGGCTCCCGCGGGCATATTCGCGCTCCGACAGACTCTCTAAAAATATGTGCCAAAAATCAGTTATTAGTCCTAGAGTATTAAAATTACATATGCATATGGCACATACCTTCAGCTTTCCCCTGGGATGATTGAGCCTTCGTTGAGTACCGTAGGACTTGTGGAGACCTCTGAAGTTGGGTAACGAAGTCTCCACTTTACACTTCCCAACAACCCGTAATATGATTACCACAGCCTGATATTACTACTAGAAACACTATTCTATGATTCTCAAATAGTTTGGAATCCATACTCCAAAAAAAACACACACACACTGTAAAAGCAATGAAAATTACGAGGGCGTATAACCTTCCCACTTGCGATCGTTCGCCGCTGGTGTTCTGTCATTTATTATTCATAAAACCCCTCACACTTTATATCTCTATTACTATATAACACTTATGTATATCTACAGTCTTTATCCATAAGTTTTCCTCAGTAATAGTAGTTTTTTGCCACTGTAGGCATTCAATTTCTCTTTCAGTAAAATACGTAGCATTCACTTTCTCATTCTGTATACTGGCGTTGAGAGTGAATGTCACTTTCACCTTCACTTTCATAACTCATAGTATTCATACATGCTAGAGTGAAACTTTCACTTTCATTACTCCTAGTATATATACTCGTATTCTTATAATACTACTCATTTACATTTCTATTTACATTCTCTATTTTATTTACATTATTTACATTTCTATTTTATTTACACTGTGTTAGGCACTGTCACTTGCAGTAACTTATGAAACTATTTTCTACTGTTCACTTATATTTACATTCATTGCTTTCACTTGCTATTTACACATTATTTACATTTCCACATGCACTGTTTTACTCACCAGAAAGATCGTAGTCACTCTCTATCATTTGTCAGCCCTCTACCGGTTTAGTAGGGGGTAGAGGTCACAGGGCCCTTTGCATGGGGCTAAAAAGCGGCGGAATTTGACAGGTGCGAATCCGATGTACTTTCACCTTGAAAGATGACAGTAAACTAATACTGGTGGCCTGCCAGGCTGCCTAGGGGGAGTGCAATACTGCCAATGTCAGGCTTGTGACAGCTGCTAATATATAGCTATGAAATGATTGTCAGGAAATCTAGACAATACATAATAAATTAGGTAGTTCCAGGTGAATGTAAATATCACTTAGGCTTCTCCCTTCCCACCTTATATATATTTTTATTACGAGAATAGATTATACGGCATATTTCAAGGGGAAATAAACAGCGAAAATTAGCGAACGAGTCCATGTGGTGTTGTCAGGTGATAATTAGCCAATTCCAGGTGTATGGCACTATCACTTACCTTATTTCTTTTTTGTATATATCATTTGATATAAGAATAGGGCATAGGGCTTACTTCAATGGATGAAATCAGTGGAAATTCCAGGGAAGATTTACTTAGCGTAGAATACAGTGTGGTGGCCTGCAATAATTAGGTAGTTCCAGGTGAATGTAAATATCACTTAGGCTTCTCCCTTCCTTTCTTATATATATTTTTATTACGAGAATAGATTATATGGCATATTTCAAGGGGAAATAAACTGCAAAAATTAGCGAACGAGTGCACATTAAGTGTTGTCAGGTGGTAATTTGCCAATTCCAGGTGGATGGCACTCTCACTTATCTTATTTATTTTTTGTATATATTATTTGGTATAAGAATAGGGCATAGGGCTTATTTCAATGGATGAAATCAGTGGAAAATTCCAGGGAAACTTTACTTAGCATAGCACGGCTGGGCAGGCGTGAGGAGAGGGTAATGGAGGGGAGGTAGGGAGGGGAGTCAAGAACGGGGAGAAATGGCTAAATTGTCAACAATGGATGGGAGTACAGATGAGATCAGGAGTGCTGACTAGTGTTGGACATAGGCAGTACTGATAGATGATACAAGCCACCACTTGAAAGCCCGGGTGAATTTAAAATAACACAGAATCACAAAAGTGACGCCCCGCGGTATGATCCCTTGCTCCCAAGTGTCACAAAAGTGACGCCCCGCAGTATGATCCCTTGCTCCCAAGTGTCACAAAAGTGACGCCCCGCGGTTAAGGGGTTTAACCAAGTTTTGGGAAAGGGTTAAAGGATAGCCCATACAGAACCCTTGTTTTTTAAAGAAAATAGGTCAGTGGGTCAAGGTCACAGTGTTAGGTCAGTGTTAACCTAAGTAAGTAAACTAGAAGAGTTTTTTCTTTGGCTATTTTATCAAAGTTGTGGGAAGGGTTTGCGGCGAGGAAAAAACTAAATAATTAAAATTGAGAACACTCGGTCGATGGTCGAGGTCAAGGCAAGGGCTAAATTTTGACCTTTGTGTGTAATCTCGACCCTTGTGTAAACAGTTTTGTGGGTTTCTAGCCTTTGGTTATTTCTCCTTTCATTTAAAAAAAGAATCATAAATCAAACTGATTTTATTCGGTTTTAGCCATACTAAGTGCATGGGTTGATGGCCAGCCATGGGGTAAGCCCTCTATTATAAGAATAATGGATCAAATGTTAAGGTCACAGGGGAAGGTCACCGTACACAGTCTTTATCCAATGTCAACCAAACTATGAATAAAGATGTCACCTTGTAAACAAACAAAGGTCAAGATCACAGGGAATGGCAAAATGCCAAAGTCAACTCAAATATTTTTTTATTTGCGTGAAAGTGTTAACCATCACACAAGAATGTAGGGATTCATTTCTGTGAAGTCAGTGATCAATACGAGGTCTGTTCATTGAATATCTGACCTACTTATTTATTCTCCCCAACCAGTTGAGGATAGGGGAGGATTTTTGCACAGTGCAGTGCAGGACCTTCGTGTGCATGCATGATTAATGTTAGCCACCACGAGTATATCGGTCAGCCTGTGTTCATGATCATGCGCATAACATTTGTTACATTCTCATGCTCTTCATTATGACCAAAAAAGCTGAACAGTGTCAGCACATCAAATTTTGCCAAAAGCGAGATGATTTACAAATCGACACTATCAGGAAGATCCAGCAAGTTTTGGGGAATGAAGCCATGGGGGTAACACAAATAAAGAATTGGTACAATCGCTTAAAAAATGGCCGAATGTCAGTCAAGAGTGATCAACCTCCTAGAAGGCCATCAACAAGCAGAAGTGCTGAAAATGTGAAGAAAGTCTGCTATTTGGCCGTGGGAAATCATTAGCTAACTGTCAAAGAAACTGCTAACGAAATTGGAATCAAAGATGGATCAGCAAACGAAATTTTAACAGATGATTTGGGCATGCGAAGAGTTGCTGCCAAGTTCGTTCCAAAGATCCTTTAACGTGAACACCAAGCACTGCAGATGAACATTACCCAGGACATGTCGGAGCGTGCAAATCGTGATCCATACTTTCTGAATACTGTTATCACTTGAGATGAGGCTTGGGAGTATGGGTACAACCTTGAAACCAAAGCACAGTCATCCCAGTGGATGCATGCAGGGTTGCCTTGGCCAAAAAAAAAAAAAAAAAGGATCACAGCAAGGTGAAAATGCATGTTGACATTTTTTTTTCAACTACCGCAGTGTTAGGCATCACAAATACGTATCAGAAGGTCAGAGTCAACAGACAATACTACTTCGACGTTATCCGTCGTCTATTGTGAAGCAGCTCGGCAGAAGAGACCAGACCTTTGGCAAACGGAAAGTAGGAAGCTGCATCATGACAACGCCCCTGACCATTCCTTCCAACTAATTCAAGAATTTTTGGCCAAGAACGCAGGTCAGGCAGGCTCCCTACTTACCAGACATGGCCCTGTGCGACTTCTGGTTATTCCCCAAGCTCAAATCTAAGCTGAAGGGTTCCCGATGTGAGACAATAGAAGAGATCACAACGAATGGGATGGAGTACCTGCTTGAGATATCGAAAACTTACTCTGAAAATGTTTCAGGCAGTGGAAAGAAAACTGGTCTATGTGCGTCAAGTCAGAAATGGCCTACTTTGAGGGGGATTAGTGTCCTAGCTCAACAGGCTAGCTATTAATTTATTATTTTAAGAGCCTAAGGTCAGATACTTTCTGAACATACCTCGTATTACGAGAAAGGTCGCAAGTTTAACCCAAGCTTCAGGGCATGAACAATGTAACTGAAACAATTTTGATTTTATTCACATCAACCTTTGTGAAAGAGCTTAGAATCATCGAAGAGGCTTACCCATTGCTTTTAGTGCAATAGGTCAAACGTCAGGATCATATCCCAAGCTGAACTAAAACACTTTTTATCCAACTAAAAATTGTTGAAGGATTCAGGTTAAAACAAGGACAGAGATTCGATTTTGAGAGCAATCAGTCAAACGCCAAGGTGAAAGAGGAATACAAAAGATCAAGGTTCCAGAGGCAAATCAGATGAAACAGTTTTGATATTTTTTGAACCAATGTTCGTGGAATGGTTAAGGGTTAAGCATGAATGACGCAATTCCATTTTTGAGAGTAATCGGTCGAAGAAATGGTGACAAAGAAAATCCAAATATACCGCCCTTGGATCAGTTGGTTTGCTCAAGCGTTTCACTCTCTGAGTGCTCCTCCTTCTTCTTCTTCTTCTTTTTATATTATTATTATTATTATTATTTATTATTATTATTATTATTATTATTATTATTATTATTATTATTATTATTTTTATTATTATCATTACATTTTGTGACAGTAACTGGTCTGTTAAATTTCAGAGAACGACTGATACGTTTTAATCTCTATTGATGCTGGAGAGAGAGGCCTTCACGTGATGACATCCACATGAACTGGCGGTGAAGCTGCCCAGCAATACAAACGTCCTTTAGTTCTCTTCCCTATCACCCAAAACGATGACGGTATCTAAAGTAGGTGGGCAACTTCAGTTTGCAATCCACTGCGTTGACACTGAGATGAACATGGTGGTGAAACTACTGCTATTACCGCCACTACTGTGGTTACAAGTTCACAACAGGTTTCAATCACACTTTTATTTTCCCCTAAACTTTCTGCTACGTATCTTAGCCCTGTTAATGCTTGAAGTCGCCCTTAAAAAATGGTAAGTGGTAGAATAATATAATACCTAAGATTTTCAAGTTTGGAAGCGACTGACCCCCTGAATACAGTGACATTTTTGTGGATTATTCATGCCACTTAGTAATCAACTTTATTTAGTATATGAGAGTTGCAACCTTAGGCTCATCTGAGTAAGAACGCGGTGGCCTGCAGGCATAAGTTGCACCTTTTCATGCAGCCCACCATCTTCCTTTTTGGTGGAAAGAGAAGTCCTTCAGGGATGTTTTATAACCAGTCAGTGGAACCACCTGGTTATATCTGTACCACCACGTGAAGGCATCCTTCTCCATAACCTTAAGATAATATGCGCTACAGTTCATTCAAGTACTCCAGTTCAAAACTCTTCTTCAAGGTGAAAAGAGTCCTTTCTCTCTCTCTCTCTCTCTGTACATATATACAGACGTAGTCAAGGGCTATGATTCGATGGCGAGTGATATTGTAAGTATATCGTAGATTAATGGCTGCCTCTATCCTCAGTGGATTGGAACGTGGGCAGCTGTCAATAAAATGGTTGGATGTCAAGTAGAGTGAATAGGTAGCTCTCTCTCTCTCTCTCTCTCTCTCTCTCTCTCTCTCTCTAATCTTTTATCGTGAGTGAGGCGAGTTATACTCACTTCTTGGGTTACGGAGTTTTATTGCACATGGTTATATAGAGATGTGATTGACAGCGTAACGTAACGTGGTGGCGAACCACCTAGATGATTCTATCTTCCGCCGTCTGTCCGTGATCGTATCTCTCTCTCTCTCTCTCTCTCTGGTGTATATATATATATATATATATATATATATATATATATATATATATATATATATATATATATATATATATATATATATATATTATATACATATATATATCTATATCTATTTATATCTATCTATCTATCTATCCATACATCTATCTATATATCTACAGTATATATATATATATATATATATATATATATATATATATATATATATATGAGAGAGAGAGAGAGAGAGGCTAAGAAAGCCCAAGAATCCGATCAACGGAAGACAGCAGGAGAAAGAATCAGATATATATATATATATATATATATATATATATATATATATATATATATATATATATATATATATAATGGTGCCTCTGTGGTAGAGTGTGCGTTTCGTACACGGGTGTACACGGGTGGACCAGGGTTCGCGCCCCGACAGGGTAATAAACTTTTGGAGTGTTCACCCGGCCACTTACTACATAGGCGGACACAAGGGGTGCTGTGATTAAACCAGTGTCGCTAACTGTAAAGTATGCTTGCATCCAGTCGGCTTGCGCGGGCCGATTTCACTTGGTTCACAGACTACACACACATCCAAAGCCACTCCAACACTACAGTTACACTCACAAGCACCTCTCACCCTACATACAATCTCAAGCAGACAGTCTAAGCCACTTTGTAGAGATACAGAGGCTGTATCGTCCTGACTTCGGTCGGGATAGGCTGGTCTTGCAGTGGATACTCAAACGGCTGATGATATATATATATATATATATATATATATATATATATATATATATATATATATGTCAGTCCCAAAGAAGGGTGACCACTCCCAACCCTCCAACTATCGCCCAATTGCTTTAACGTCCTGTATTTCACAAGTTTTCGAGTCAATTCTCAATAGAAAAATTTTAAGGCATCTTTCCTATCACAACCTTCTTTTCGATCGTCAGTACGGGTTCCGTCAGGGACGCTCCACTGGCGATCTTCTCACCTACCTTTCAGACTCCTGGTCATCCTCCTTTCGGGACTTTGGCGAAAGCTTTGCCACTGCACTTGACATCTCAAAGGCTTTCGATCGAGTCTGGCATAAATCTTTAATTTCCAAACTGCCCTCCTACGGTTTCTATCCTTATATCGGTGCCTTCATCGCTAACTTCCTTTCTGGTCGTTCTATAGTCACTGTTGTAGACGGCCATCATTCTTCTCCTAGATCTATCAACAGTGGTGTTCCTCAGGGCTCTGTCCTATCACCTACTCTCTTCCTTTTATTCATCAATGATCTTCTAAGCTGTACGAGTACATCTAACCCTATCCACTCATACGCTGATGACTCCACCCTTCACCTTTCCATTCGGTTCCCGCAACGCCCATCTCAACAGTTACTTCAACAAACAAGGGATGAGGCTATGGCACACCTAATGTCTGAATTGGCTCGTATCTCTGACTGGGGTAAAAATAATATGGTTGTTTTTAATGCATCTAAGACTCAGTTCTTACACCTATCAACCCGACAAAATCTTCCACAGGTATACCCACTAATGTTTAATAATATTCAGCTTAATGCTGCATCATCCTTGAACATGCTTGGGGTTTCATTTACTCGGGACTTATCTTGGAAAGATCATATTACATCTCTTGTAAAATCTGCTTCCAAGAGATTGGGTGTGCTAAGCCGACTCCGCTCTTTCTTTACCCCTGCACAATTGTTGACTCTATACAGGGGTTTTATCCACCCCTGTGTGGAGTACAACTCTCATGTGTGGGGAGACTCCCCACATACAGCTCTTCTCAATAGGGTGGAGTCAGGGGCTTTTCATCTCATTAACTCTTCTCCTCTTACTGACTCCCTTCAACCTCTGTCTCTTCGCCGCACTGTTGCATCTTCATCTCTTTTCTATTGCTACTTTAATGGTCACTGCTCCTTTGAACTGTCTGCTTGCATTCCTCCACCTCTACGACGGGCGCGTAGCACCCATCTGGCAGCAAACTCTCATCCCTTTTCTGTCCAGCTCTCTAATGGTAGAGTTAACCGTTACTCCCAGTCTTTCATTTATGCAACAGGTCAGCTCTGGAACTGTCTCCCTCTGTCTGTATTTCCTGCTGCCTATGATCTCCAGTCTTTCAAGCGCAGTCTGTCCAGGCATCTCAAAATGATCGGATCTTGAATTTGGCATATATATATATATATATATATATATATCTCATTATCATCCGGACCTCCTTTCCCACCGAAGGGCAGGATGAGGAGTGTAACTTGCAATACTTTGGTGATAGAAACAGCTAGATAAGGAGTTTATTACAAGCTCACAGTAAAACAGTCTGCCCTTGTTGAATGTCTGCTAAGAACTGATGCAATAACTCCGTCTTCAGGCGTGGGAGAGCATGCTGACCTAGCAAATTTAGTGGGGTCATGTATGCATTGGGGGGGGGACATATATACATCGGGGTTAGACATATTGTGGAGGGGGTACACTACTCCCCCGGGTAGCTGAGACGGTGTCTCCTGACACCGGGAGGTAAAGGGTGTTTGATTATAGGAGTAAGGCAGGACCGGGAGGTTTGTACAAGGGATAAGTATGATACAGGGGCAGTAGGGGAGACATGGCCATGTTGAGGGGAGGGAATTAGAAGGATATATACATATAAGCTATACAAGGAATAATAGGTACAAATCCAGTAAGGGTCGAAGGGATATATAAACATAATGGGAAGTACACAATAATAGTTTGATACATGAGAAACAAGGAGTAGCTATGAGAGTTCTATTGTTGTTCTTCCTTCATTTTTTTTTTTTTTTTATATTTTCTGTAGGATACACTGTCACTCAGTAATGCATGAAAGAAATACCATCATTTTCTTGTAGGCAGAGTGCTGTCCACAGTTTGGGTAATTGTCAGACGGCAATGGTAGTCACGGAATGCGAGGGCACTAAGTACGGGGAGTTTCTACGTCGTGTGTAGGGCGTACTATGCCTGTAGCGACTCTGATTTCCTGGAGTCGATGTTCCATTTTTCTGACACAACAATGCACTGCACATATGATGAGTAGAAAACCTATGAAAGCGATAACCACAGGGGGAAACACAACTGTTGGATGAACCCATGAACGGCTGAAGGCCAGAGAAAATTGATCCATAATGAAATCACTGTCATTGAGGAAGGTGAGAATGTGCAATGGAGGGGAGGTGATGGTAATGTTGGCAGATGGTAGGGTTGAAGGCATGTCGATTGGTTGAAAGATGTCATAGGAGTGTTTACGAACAGCTTGGTGATAGCGAGTGGCGTAAGTGATGACGGACTCTGATTTGACGGTACAATAGTCAGGTGCTTTGTAGAGCCCACTAGCGGGGACGGAGCGAACGGAAGAACCAGGACACATGATTGTGACAGAGATGGGAACAGCAAAGAAGAAGTACTGGACATGGTTGAGGTGAGCATGGTGGACCGGGAGGTCAGGAGCTGGGACAAAAGAACAGGCCGAGTAGATGGAATGGTTGCGAACTACAGCAGACTCACAGGGTGTAGCACTGCTAGGGAAGATAGCGAAAAGGTGGGCAGCACAGAGACGAGAGGTCGGAGTAAGGGAGGAACATTGCTGGAGGTCTGTGGAAGAAAGGAAGGCAATGGAAAGATGATCATGGGAGAGGAGGAAATATTCTGAAGGAACAGATACCTGTAATAAGGAGTTGTTGAGGCGGAAAGGGAAGGGAATGATATGGAAAAGGTTAAAGGTTATGGCAGAACGGAGAGGAATATGGACGACGACGTATGTAGTGAGAAGAGTGGCTTCGAGAACAGGATAATAATATTCAAGGGAGGAGGAAGGGAGGACAGGGGAGAGACCGAAGGTGGAGTGAGCCCAGTCCAAGACAGAACGGAGAGCTGAGACAGGTACTAAGTCGGCAGTGACACGTCCATTGAGAGCATCGACCAGGATATGAACCAAGGTAGAGACTTGAGACAGGAGAGAGTCAATGGCTAGTTGGAGAATATCCATGTTGAGTTTGAGGTAGAAGAAGAAAATGTGTCAATGAGCTCAGCGAATCTGGTACTTATGTAATGCAATTGCCAGGAGAGTGGGAGGAAAAGGTTATAGAGATACTCATTCGGGTTGTGTGTCCCCATGAGGGTCGTGAGATGGTTCCTGATTCCGTGGAGCTGGTGCGCGTAGGCAGGTAGGGCAATGGCTACGTCGGCCAGGGGCGCAAGATCGTAGTGCAAGGAGACCTCGCCTCCTGAGCCGACCAAGGCCCCGGGACGTACTCCACCATCGTCCTGACCTGACCCAGACCCCAGGAGGGTCAGCACTGCCAGCAGGGAGATCGCTAACATCGTACCTAGAAAATCAGGGTAGAGTTAATGGGGGAGGTCGTGAAGAGGTTGATGGGCAGAGCTCAGTTTGGACCGATATTGATTGTTTGATGAATGAGCAGGTGGAGATGGAGAGGAAGGAGACTGAGGGATAAGTGGAGACAGAGTAGATTGAGGGATGGGAGGAGGGGAAGAGGGGGCAGGAGGTTGTGTAAGTGACTCTTCCAACACGAGGCCACGGGGTGCTCGCTTTAAGTCATCGACGTGGACCCATCTGGTGTCCCTAGTGGACAGGTCCTGGAGGTGAAATTTGTTGCCTTGTTGAGTGAGGACGCGGTAGGGCCCTGTAAATTTGTCATCCAACTTAGAGGAACGCGTATGGGAATGAGCAAAGACAAGATCGCCTACATTGATAGTGATAGGAGAGGCAGACTTATGTTGGCGCTGCAGCATGTCCTCCTCAGAGGAAGCCAAAGTGGATTGGACATACTGGTGGATTGTCTGGAAGTTGGCCAATTTTAGTTTAACATAATCAACCATGTTGTAGATGGGTTCTGGCGTTGAGGATAAGAGAGAGTATGGGAGGTCCTTGTCAAAACCAAAAAGGACGAAGAAGGGAGATTCAGCAATGGATGCATTGATGGAACTATTGATGGAGGATGCCACTTGGGGAATCCAGTCATCCCAGGACGAACTATGGGAGCCTAGATGTCTGAGGCACTCTAAGATTTTTCGGTTGTGGCGTTCTACAAGGCCATTGGAAGCCGGATGGTTAGGCACGACATTGCACTTACTGAGATGAAAGTGGCAACAGATCTCATCGAGAAGGCTATTGTTGAACTCTGTACCGTTGTCAGTAAGAATGGCATGAGGGGTACTGAAGGGGCAAATTACGTGATCTACAAGGGCACGTGCAACGCTCTTCGCAGTCTTGTCGGAGAGGGGTTCGAGGACACAGTAGCGGGAGAAGTGGTCGACCGCTACGAACAAGTACTCAGTGCCAGATTCTGTGAGAGGTAGTTTTAAGAGATCGATTGAGACAGTTTCCCATGGTCGTGATGGGATTGGGTATGGTAAGAGAGGTGTTGGTAAGCCGGTTGATCCTTTGTGGCGGTGGCAGGAGAGGCAAGAGTCACAGTGGGCATTGATATCGCGGCGCATGGTTGGCCAATAGTATTTGAGACGTGCTTGGCGCAAGCATCGGTCTTTACCTGGATGGGAAGCTTGAAGAGTATTATGAACAATATGAAGAATCTTTGATATCAGGGCAGTGGGGACAACAAGTTGGCGTACTTCGCGATTGGGCATATCTTTGCCTGTTAGCAGTGTTTTCCTGTACAAGAGATCATCATCTAGCATGAACTCATCTAGTGATACTGGCAGAGTAGGTAAGGTCGAGGCATCGCCAGATTCTAGGAAATAAATGACTTTGGACCACATGGGGTCTTGGTGTTGAAAGTTTCGAACAACTTCTGACGTTAGTGTAGTGTTTTCAGTTACTTCAGGCTGCAGTGATGTTATAGCTGCTGCTACGTGACGTGAGAGTGCGTCTGCGACTACATTCAACTTGCCTGGTACATATTGAAAAGTGGGATTAAAGTCCTGGATGATGACAGACCATCTAGCTAACCTACCTGTTAGGTTGCGATTTTTGAACAAATCACATAGTGGAAGGTGGTCTGTTTGGATATGCACTGGATAACCATAGACGATATCTCTGAAATGTTTCAAGGACCAGATTACCGCTAGTGCTTCGAGATCTGTGACACTGTAGTTACGTTCAGCGGTTGTAAGGGTGCGACTAGCATACGCTATTACGCGCTTCCTTGATGCTTCATCGAGTTGCATCAAAACGGCACCAAGTCCAGTGCCTGAGGCGTCTGTGCAGAGAAGGAAGGGTGTGGTATAATCAGGGAATGCGAGAACAGGGGCATTTACAAGAGCTGTCTTTAGCTTTTGGAAAGCCTGTGACTGGTCGTTAGTCCAAACAAAGGACACATTCTGCTTGAGTAAGTGGGTCAGAGGAGCGGCGATCTGCGCGTAATTCCTGATAAAGCGACGATAATAGCCACTGAGGCCCAGGAAACTTCGTACAGCGTCGGTAGTGGTAGGTTCTGGGAAGTTAATGATCGCCTTAGTTTTATCCTCATTAGTATGAATACCTTGTGCATCTACGACATGGCCTAGGAATTTGATTTTCTTTTGCAGGAAGTCACATTTACTGAGATTGATTTTCAGGCCTGCGAGCTGGAGGCGTTCAAAGACTTGCTGGAGTTTGGTAAAATGATCAGGGATGGATTTACTCACAACAATGATATCATCTAGGTAAGCAAAAAGAGAGTGTCCCATCATACCGCTGAAGACTGAATGGATAAGTCGCATGAACACGGAAGGAGCATTTCTCAGACCAAAAGGGAGTCTCTTAAACTGAAAATGTCCGGAAGGGGTGCTAAAGGCTGTAACTGGGCGAGAGGACTCTTCCATTTCGACCTGCCAGTACCCGCTGAGGAGGTCTAAAGATGAAAAGACTACGTTATTTTCACCAAGGGATTCTAGCAAATCAGTGAGGACAGGTAGCAGGAAACGGTCTGGAACGGTGACAGAATTGACCTTACGATAGTCGACTACTGGTCTAAGGTTGCCGTCCTTCTTTGGTACTAAGAAAAGTGGGCTATTCCATGGACTGACGGAGGGTTCAATAATGTCCTGGTCTAACATGTTCTTTACCATTTGATCTGTTTGCTTTCTCTGGCTGTGAGGCAATCGATACGCTGGTATGTAAATCGGCTGAGTTCCTGGGAGTAGTTCAATCGTATGTTTGACAAGGTCTGTTCTACCCATCGGTTCACCGGGTAAGGCAACCACGTTTCTGTACGAGGTCAGAAGGTCGAGGAGTTGAGGCGTATGTTCTGGGAAATCTGTGCAAGTGAGATGTGAGAGCATATCGGGTGAATGCGTCGGTGCAGATCCCGTAGAGTTAGTAGTACATACACCGATTGGCGCATCATCAGTCTGAATAGTAGGAATTGAGGAATCCTGGCACACCTTTACGGCCGCTGGGTATACTAGGAAGTCTCCAATCTTTACACCACTTTCAAGTTTTAGTGGAGCATTTGTGACATTGAGCAAGTACAGGTAGCATAAACTGTCCTCTTAGACTGTACACCACGCTGACTCATAAGTCAAGCCATTCACACAACACGTCTCAGGTAGGGTTAGTACATCCACTCCTTCTTTCGCACCGGCAACACAAACAGAGACTTTGGTGAACTCATGCGGTAACAAAATTGTGCACGTATTCGTTACTGCACGTTTCGTCTCTGCATATTGGAGAAGATCATTCAGACTGTGTGAGGTAGGTAACTGAGACATGTCTGAGTCAGCGATAGTGTTGTCGGGAGAGGAGGTAAGAGCCATGTTCGAGGGCTGAGATGATGTATCAGGAGACACTGAGGAATTTATGTCCTTGCTCGCAGTCAGTAAAGGAATGACCTCTGTATTCTCAGATGAAGATAGTGGTGGTTTGGGCTGGGTTGGACTTTTTGGTAGTGATAGGGACAGAGGTAATTGAAGGACTGATTTGATCGTAAGAACAGGACGGGGACATTCCATACTGGAAACCGGGAATCCAGAAATGTCTATACTACCACAAGCAGGTAATAATGCAATGGAATGTTGTGCCATGGTGGAGAAACCAATAAGGGCATCTGCGGGATACTGCAAGTCATTAGTGACATGAAATTCAATGAGGATAGGGGGCAAATCGCTGTGGAGTTTGACTTCAAGGGTGACTCTTCCCTTAACCTTAAACTCTGAGCCGTTAACACCGCATAGGCGAATGTCTGGTGGTTCTAGGAAACTGACGTGGTTGTGATGGCGATGAATAATTTGTAAGGAATTTTCGGAGATGAGATTTACTATAGATCCTGTGTCCAAGAAGAATGACGTTGGTATGTCATGACTGCTTCCGAGAATGACTAAACCCGAGGATGTTATGGGACCTACATGGCGGATGGGGAGTTGGGTATCTGGTTCTACGTGATATTGGTCCGATACGGGTGCGGCGCTTCCCCCGACTGTGGGCGGTTGAGGTAACGACATTCCTCAGTGGTGTGAGTCGTGCTTGATTTGTGGTATTTGCAGTGTGGACGACGTGAGCGGGAAGGCGTACGCTGTCTGGTTTGGGAGTGAGGACGTCTGTATGTACGGTCGCAACTGGATGCTCGATGTCCAGGATGACCACAGTACCAGCAAAGAATCGAAGATTGTCTGTTCCGTCGGGCGCTAGATTGATCACGACCTGCGGTAGGAGAGCGATGTGTGGCAGGTCTGCCGCGTGTGGTGGGATGGGAGCGAGATTGGTCTGGGGTAGTGGAGATGTGACAAACTGAGGAGGCCAAGGGTTGGGTGGTGCCCTGATGCGTGTAGTTCGAACCTGTTCTTTCATGAATGGCTTTAGTGACCTGAATAATTTTATCTCCTGGATTGAAACCGATTTCCAAGGCTAGCTCTCGCTGTTTAGGAGTAAGCCAGTGAAGGAATCTGAGGTAACCAATTAAGTCAGCAAAGTTGGTGAGTGAAAGCATTGGAACGCCATTCTTGTCTTCTAACCATTTCGTGCCTACCAGTAAGTGGAGCATCTCGCTACTAGTTGCTTTCATGGCGGCGGCAGCTTCGCGGAGCTTGGCATATTGCGCTGGGACGCGCAAGTCCTCATCTAGTTGGTTTAAGAGATTAATGAATCCCATGAAAGATGCGGTATTTGAATGCTGGCAACAAAGGCTGATGAGTTCCGTACGAAAATCAGCAAAGGTACGAATGCTATCGAAATGTCCTGCACGGATCGCGGATCCGATGTCTGATTTACCGTGATGCAGGCGACCGAGGACGTAAGCTACTTTGAGCGATTCCTCGGTAATTTGTCTATTATTTATTTCGGTTTCGACTTCTCTGAGGAAATCATGGATAGACCAAGTTGGGTCCTGGCCGGTAAATTTGGGACGATTGGCATCGTCGAGATAGATAGACTGTGGAGGGTTGGCCATGGCTGGAAGTGCAGAAGTGGCGGCAGGAGAGGTGTGGGAGAGAGAGAAGGTAGTGGCAGTTAATGGCGAGCAAGACGGGGTATGAAGGGAGGCAGGAGAGGGAACGACAGGGGAAGGAGTAGAGGAAGAAGAAGGGAGTGTAGAGGCAGGAGTAGAGGAGGAGGTATCTGGATTTACGAGGGTAGGACGGGTAGTAAGTGATTCTGCGGGAAGTGAAACAGGAGTCTCAGGGACAGGGCGGTGGTACTCTTTGCCACTTCGTAAATGAGTGATTGTGTTAGAGTCGGCAGACGGGGTATGAGCAGGTGATGTTTCCGGGTCAAGAGGGCTGGTATGAAGCGGTTGACGTGGAAAGTATGACATTTAATGCGGCAATGGAAGATGAAAGGATGAAGATGGATACGTAGGTGGAAATGTATAAATAATAATGAGAGAATGGAATACACTAGGTATGAAAATGAAGGAAGGTGCGGGCATGGATGGTTTAAATAAAACGCGAAGGATGAGATGGAATATAAATAACGGAGGTGAAGATGAAAACGGGGTAATGGAAATGAGATGGAATATTTACAATAACCAATCTGTAGAGAAAATCGAGGATAATCTCTATAGAAAGGAAAGATATACTATAGTTACACAGTAGAAACGGGAGTGTCGAGATGTATGACGTTCAGGGTGGCTGGGCGTAGCTGGGCTGGGGCGGGACGGGGCGGGGCTGGGCGGGGCAGGGCGGCGGGGCAGAGACAGCTGGGCGGAGAGGAGAAGAGACGCCGCGATGAATCACCGGCTGGGAGTGGCGGTCTTAGGAGGCTCCGTAATGCAGACCAGATGCGGGTGACGGCGGAGGCCGGTGGTGGGTGGTGAGGCAGATGTCGGCGCAAGGCAGGTGTAGAGTTGGTGAGTTGCAAAGGCAGAGAATGGTGGTGGGCAGGCAGCGGGCAGACAGTGATAAGTGGCACCGTGGGGGCAGGAGCGATGATGAGTCCGGAACAGGTGCTGGGAACAGGTCCAACAGGTGCGTAGGGCGGCGACAGCGACACATGCGGTCAGGAACAAGGCGGATGGGTGCGGTTGTTGGAGAGGTGAGCACTGGTGAGAAAAATGGTACACTCGAAAAGCACAGCCAAGGTATAGAGGCACGGAGGAGGGGTGAGGCTGGCAGATGCGAGGCGTTGTGTATCTTGTTGTATCACTAAAAATCCAAGGAGGCAGTCAGAATGTGATGGTTCGAAACACCGCTGCTACCAAATGTAACTTGCAATACTTTGGTGATAGAAACTCCGTGTACAAACAGCTAGATAAGGAGTTTATTACAAGCTCACAGTAAAACAGTCTGCCCTTGTTGAATGTCTGCTAAGAACTGATGCAATAACGCCGTCTTCAGGCGTGGGAGAGCATGCTGACCTAGCAAATTTAGTGGGGGCATGTATGCATTGGGGGGGGACATATATACATCGGGGGTAGACATATTGTGGAGGGGGTACAGGAGTAGCAATGTCTAGACAGCCCAAAATTGCCCAGTCCAATGGGCCACGCTTCCATTCACTCATCATTCAAGTCCCCGGAATCCTGGCTCTATTGGATACACCAAAAACATTCACCACGTTCTGTAGCTTCACATACCCGTATCTGGCAGAGTCAACCCAGACGCTGCCGCGTCTGATCATGCACTTCTCCTCACCAAATTCGTCCAGCTAGCTCGATCCCCTGTCAGTTCCCTAGCCTCACCGACATCCAAACCTCTCTTCCTCACACATTCATCCACCATATCTCTCCACCTTCTCCTTGGCCTACCTCGCCTCCTTCCTCCTTTGAATTCGCTCAGATATACCGTCTTCACCACTCTACTGTTATCCATTCTCTCCACATGACCATACCATCTCAGTACACTCTCTTTAATTCTGGTGTACACCGACTTCCTCACTCCGCATGTTTCACGAATCACATTATTTCATATCCTATTCACCCTCTGTACTCCACATACATTCCTCAGCAGTCCCATTTCCACTGCTCTTACTCTTAACTTTTCATTTTCATGCCACACCATAGTCTCACATCCATATGTTAAAGTTGGCACTAACACTCCTTCATGTAAGCCTCGTGCAGCTGCGACACTCAAGCCTGTTCCTTATCAAGGCCATCATTGCACCAACTACTTTTCTTCCTTGTGTCTCTCTACTTTCAACTTCTTTTGCACATTTTCCACTCTTTTCTATCACTGTACCCAGGTATTTGAATTCTCTCACCAATTCCAGTCTCTCTCCATTCAATGTTACATTGCACTGGGAGTCACCTTCTCTCTTAGTAACCATCACTTTACTCTTTTCTACATTTACTCTCAAGGAACGACCCTTACAGACATCAGCAAAACTCTGCACTAGCCTACCAAGTTCTTCTCCGGTACTTGCAAGCAGTACTGCATCATCAGTATACAACAAATTTGAGATATTCCATCCATCACCATTCATTACCAATGCCATCCCTCTCTCCATTACTCGTGTTTTCACTTCTCTCATCACCCCATTCATATATACATTGAACAACCATGGGGACATCACACAACCTTGTCGCACACCCACACTGATCGTGTACCATTCACTTAGATGCCCATTAACCCTGACACATGCTTCACTACCATCATAAAAACTCTTGACGGCACCTAGCAGCTTACCCTCTACACCGTACATGCGCAAAACTTTCCACAATCCTTCTCTGTCCACTTTGTCATATGTTTTTTCCAGATCCATGAATGCCATAAACACCTTATGGTCCTTCTCACGAGCCTTCTCTACTATCTGTATCACTGCAAATATTTGGTCCACACATCCTCTGCCAACCTAAAGCCAGCCTGTTCATCACTCACTAGGACTTCTGATATCTCTCTTACTTTTTCTATAATAATTCTTCCATATACCTTCCCTACCACGATCAGTAAGCTTATGCCACAATTATTCTTGTACTCACTTCGTTCACCTTTATTTTTGTACAGGGGTACAATCACAGCCTTTTTCCACTCTGCAGGCACAGTTTCACTCATCCATGCCTTCTTACATATCTCCAACAAGCACTTCATTCCATTCTCACCTTTATATTTAAACATCTCTGCATACACCTCATCAACCCCAGCTGATTTCCCTTTTTTCAGCAGCTTCACAGCACTCTTCACCTGTGCGAGTGTCACGTCTCCTGGCACTGCATACCTTCTCTGCACACTCCCCAAAACCAATCATGTTTACAGCTGCTCTGCTCTCTCTATCCCCATTCATCAGGCTTTCAAAATATTCTTTCCATCTGGTCCTTACTTCATCTCCATGGGTTAATAATCTACCACTTACATCCTTCACACCATCCCATGTCTTTCCGCTTTCACTTCTACATTTCCGCACCTCTTTCCAGAATAACTTTCTATTTTCAGAGTAGTTCGCATGCATTTTTCTTCCTAGATCCTCATTTACCTCCTTCTTTTTCCTCTTCACTAGTCTCTTTGCGTGCTTCTTGCTCTCAACATTTTCAGTTCTTATTTCAACTGAACCCCTATCCTGTAACCACTTTAGCCACTTCTTCCTCTTTTCCTCCACCGCTCGCTTTACCTCCTCATCCCACCATGCCATACGTTTCTTCTTTTTTGTTACTCTTGTCACACCACACACTGCTTTAGCATTCCTAACTAAGCAATCTCTATATGCATTCCACAGTCTGTCCAGATCCATTTAATTCCAATCCAGTTATTCTAACTCGTCCTCTACTTTGGTCCTGTATGCATCTGCCATTTCTTTGATATTCAGCTTCTCAGCTTTCAGTCTTTCTCCCTGACTGCTCCTCTATCTCTTGATCCACCCCACTCCTCTCAGCTTGATCTTGCATACCACAATCATATGATCTGACAGACCTCCACATCGTCCTCTCACAGCCCTCGTATCAGCAACCATTCCCATCATTGACCATCTCTACGAGCACGTAATCAATCAGGCTTCTTTCAACACGATCCCCGTTCCCTCTATACCATGTATATTTATGTGCATCTCTTTGTTTGAAATACGAGTTACAAATGCACAACCTCCTCTCCTGACACATATCCTTCAGTCTCTTCCCATTATCATTTTCTCCTGGCACTCCATAGGAACCCATTATGTCATCCTCAGGACCAGTGCCTACTCATCCATTCATATTCCCCATCACAATCACTCTGTAGCTCCTGGGCATTTCTCCCACTACTTCACCCAGCTCATCCCAAAACCTGTCTTTCTCTCTCTCACTCCTGTCCTCACATGGTGCATGCGCTACAATGACTGCCACTTTCACCTTCTCAAACTTGAACTTGACATACATACACCTCGAGCTGACACATTTGTAGTCTCTCATTCCACTCTGCCACACCTCATTCATCAACAAAACAACTCCCTTGCATCTTCCTCGCCCATTCATCCCTGATCTTACACATTTCACACCCTCCCACTCCTCCACTTCGCACCCTTTCATCTTCGTTTCACATAATGGCATCACAGCATATTTCGCACTCTTAAACACATTCACCATTACCACCCTCTTGCTCTCCTAATTCACAAGTCTCATTCCACATGGCCACGCAAGTCTGCCCATTTAGTTGGGGCCCTTGGCAGGTATTGGGCCCTCAGAGGCTCTCTGAAACAATTGCCATGATTAAGTGATTTTGGATAGGGGAATCTGGAGGACATTTAACCCTCCCAGAATCCCCGGTAATATGGTTACCACCCAGCGTAGTAAATGGTTTCCTGGGTATATATATATATATATATATATATATATATATATATATATATATATATATATATATATGTATGTATATATATATAAAGGAGTTAGTGAAGCCTATATTTTACCCCTTGTGTTTCTACATTATCCAGTTGTGAATAAAACCGAACGAAAATACCCATAGTCAGATTAGTATTTAAAACATGCGTATCAAACTGAATAATTTAGATATGTAATTACAGTATTTCTGTACGGTGAACATTAAAAGTATCTGTCAGAAAAAAAAAAATACTGGAATGTAAAGAAAAACGGAAAACAAGGCAGAAACGGAGAACTGGGTTCAAAGACTTGGGTTATAGTAGTTGAATGGAAACAGGCGCAGCCCCTATAACTCTGAATATTTTCTATCGGTGCTTTAAAACTTAGGTTTCAATATTTTCTTAGACGCATATCCTCCTCCCCTCCCCTGTACCTAGGTACGTGTCCAACTGGCGAGAAAGCTTGGCTAGCAAGAGCCACAGTAAACAAAATCTAGTTGTTGAGGTTTATTATTCACAAAACAATGATATCAAACAAGAATAAAATTATTTGAAATAAATACATGACAAAGGTTGAAGCTCTGGAAAACACACCCACACCCACACCCACACCCACACACACCCACACCCACACAGTGTGTTACTGGAGGAAAGAGGGTAAGTTTGGGAAATTGCAGATGAGGGAGTTCCGATATCAACATCCGTCCACATTTGAACGTTACAGGACTACAATAACTGATGACCAGTATAGGCAAAAATTATCTGTCCCAATACTGACTATATATATATATATATATATATATATATATATATATATCCCAATACTGACTATATATATATATATATATATATATATATATATATATATATATATATATATATATATATATATATATATATATATATATATCGATACAGTATATGTTTATTTTTTCAGGGATTTGCCTTTGAGATATAATTAAGCACTTATTTACAATGACTAAATTGAAATTGTCAGTGCCAGTGATGAAAAGCAGGAGCCAAACCAAGATTTGGCTTGTTGGCCAACCAAGTCAAAGACTGCTTGGAAGTAAGTTACCTTCTCGTGGACAAGTGTTAATGCAACTTTTCTAACTAATGCGAACAGAGACACAGATACTGAGGGATTCAGCATGTGTTCTGCCAGACGAACTAGGGGGATTCTGGGAGAGCTCGCATTCCTGCATCTGAACCACGGAATTGTATCGCCCAAATCGAATCTCTCTGTAAAGAATGGAGAAAGTTGGAGAAGAGGTGAGAAGAAGAGAAAGAACTTCCAAGAACAGATGAAAAATCTTTTTGACCCTGCGCACACAAATGCCTTCGACCTCATCAAAAATCGTGAGGATAAGGAGTTTCTTGTGTCTCGGAGGGAGAAAGGAAGGCGAGGCTCTATACTGGTTACTGACGTCAAACTCCACGGGAAAGACCTAAAACAGAGAGAGAGAGACAATAGACTGATCAGGAGAGGAGAAAATGTGAGGAATGTCTTCGAGCAGTAAGAGAGGATTAGTGGAGCTGGAGAAAAGCCCAACCAATGATGAAAACGAAACAGGTGACGATTATACTTTTCGGCTGCAGCTCCTCTGAAACGCCAACGAGCACATAACAATCGTCACTTCTACAGTTCTTGCTGCATTAAATCGGACCAAGATTTTAGACAGTGTTGTAGTCCATCTGCTTTATGTGACCATTTCTGTCTGTGAACGATATCCAACAATGTATACTATCAACAGGCAAAGTATCCGCAGAGACTGAAACAAGAGTCGGAAGGAATCTGCAGAATGGCTGAAGTAATCATACCATCCAACTGTGCCACTTTAGTGCAGTGGGATGGAAAACTAATTCCCGGTGTAACAGGAGCAAATGTCACTGAACGCTTTCCAATTATCGTCTCAAGTGATAGAGTTTTGACGCTTTTGAATGTACCAAGTGTGGAATCAGGAACCGGAAAGGCCATGACCAATGTCATCACTGAAACCCTGAATGACTGAGGCATATCTGAACGTGTGGTAGGAATGGCATTCGACAACACTGCCAGCAACACCAGATTGTGGGCAGGGGCGTGCACCTTTATTTAACAACAGTTGTGCAAGGATCTGCTCCTGCCTTGTCGGCGTCACATTCCTGAGATCCATATTCAAAAGGCCTTCACCGTTTGCCTTAGACCGCTCTCTGGTCCCGACATGCACATTCAAGCACTTCATAGCCAGGTGGAATACTAATGACACAACAAGCTTCAGACCTTGAATGGCAATAAGGAAATGCCGGTGATTAATAGTGAGCAATGTGATGAACTCATAGCATTTTGTATGAAACAGTTGCAAGAAAGCCAACATCAAGATGATTACCAAGAGCTGCTAGAACTTTCCATTGTTTTCTTGGGTGATATATCGCCCCGTGGAACAGGTTTCAGCGCCCTGGTGCTTGACACAGTGCCAGATGGATGGCTAAAGTTATAAACAGTTTCAGATGGATGGCTCAAGTTATATATAGTTCCATCATCAGAAGAGCATCACACAGAAGAAGGTTGAGGATTCAAGCAGTTTGTTGTGTTCATTATCAAGCAATATCTGAAATCATTGGTCATGGCAACAAAAGCATCTATAGCTCCAGCAAACGATCTGAGGCTTCTCCAGGAATTGTCACCTTACCAGGATAAGGATGTCTCATCATCAGGTCATAGTCTATCATCCCTATAAACCTAGTCAAAATCGCATCAGTAGTTTTTGCATAAAGTTGTTAATAGACAGACAGACAAACAACAAACAAACAAACAAACTGAGAGACAAACCGAGTGGAAACAATACTCGACTCCGAGCCCCCCAGGGGCTTTCAATCAAAACTGGCATAATTCTTTAATTTTCAAACTACCCCCCCCCCACGATTTCTGTCCTTCTATCTGTGCCTTCATCTCCAGCTTCCTTAACCCCTAAACCGCGGGGTTGTTTTAGCTTGACTTGCGTGTCCCGTGGGCATATTCGCCTCTGACAGACTCTCTAATAATATTTGCCGAAAATCAGTTATTAGTCCTAGAATATTAAAATTCAATATGCTTATGGCACATACCTTCAGTTTTCTCCTGGGATGTTTGTTGAGCCTTCGTCGGGTACAGTAGGCCTTGTGGAGACCTCTGAAGTTGCGTAACGAAGTCTCTAATTTACACTTCCCGACAACCCATAATATGATTACTACAGCCTGATATTATCACTAAAAACACTATTCTATGATTTTCAAATAATTTGGAATCCATACTCCAAAAAAGAAACACTGTGAAAGCAATGAAAATTACGAGCGCGCATGACCTTCACAGTTGCACTCAGTCGCCGCTGGTATTCTGTCATTTATTATTCATAAAAACACTCACACTTTATATTCCTCTTACTATATAACACTTATATATATCTTTAGTCTTTATCCATACGTTTTCTTCAGTAACAGCAATTTATTGTCACTGTAGGCATTCAATTTCTCTCTCAGTAAAATACGTAGAGAGCCACGGTTTCGCTTTCTCTGTCATAACTTCAAGTATTTGTACTCATATTCTTATATTACTAATTATTTACATTTCTATTTACATTTTCTATTGTATTTTCAATATTTACACTTCTATTTTACTTACACTATGTAATGCACTGTCACTTGCAGTAACTTATAAAACTATATTACAGTGCTCCATCATATTTACATCCATTGCTTTCACTTGCTATTTACACATTATTTACACATTATTTACATTTTCCACTTGCACTTTTAGAACTGCTTCAGGCTGTGGTAATCAAAGAAGCAGGTAATGCAGAGGGGAACCTGGCATTCAGCACACTGCCAAGAGGTGCGTTTGTGCTCAGGTGTGCACCAGGTGGTATGTGCACACACCTGGCACCTGCGGATCGCAGCCTTCCTCTTGGTTGCGGTAGGCATTTGCACCAGTCTGTGCCGATCCATGTACGCCCTCTGCTCAAGTCTGTCGGGAAGTCTTATCGCATGGTGCCTTGGAGTTGCTGCTGTCACCCTACCATATCTTTCCAGCAGCTGTTGAACACAAGTCCAGGCGTACAACCTCAGGGAGAAGGACTTGGGTGGCTTTACATTCATCTTGTACAGGATGAAGGCGTTCAGCATTGTCATGTCTAGGAGATGCAGAAAAACTTTCCTGTACCACCTAGTGTTCTTCTTGAGGCAGTCGATCTCTCCAGTCATCATGTCAGACTTGTCCACCAGACGCAAGTTGATATTATTGTCTATGACAGCATCAGGTTTCCTCACAGGTTCGCCTGTCCTACGGTCGACCTTCCCACTGTCTTTCATTTTCCCCTTGTGTATGGTGGTGAGCATGTGCACGACCCTCTTGTCATGCCACCGTATTGCCAGCATCTTCTCAGACTTGCATAGGTGCACGTCTCCTCGCCACGAGTTTCCTGCCTCTGGGAATTTGGGGAAGTGGGCACGATTGCACTTCACAGTGCCACAGGAGCCAATGCCGTGCTCTGAAAGATATTTAGCAAGTTTCGGTGCTGTATAATAATTGTCAGTATACAGCACATGATTCCCACCAAAATACCTTTCAAGCAGCACTTTCACTACACAACCTGAGAAGCCAAGGGGGGGGGGGTGTTTTGTCCAGATCGATAGTGCTGGCTGAATAGTTGACGAAGTCAAGGATGTACCCGGTCTTACAGTCGCACAGTATGAAGAACTTGATTCCAAAGCGATGGTGTTTGCTTGGAATGTACTGTACAAACCTAAGATGTCCTCTGAACAAAACCAAGGATTCGTCTATGACAACCTTCTGAAAGGGGTGGAAGAATGACATAAACTAATCCTTCATTCTGCTCAGAATCTCCAGGATCTTCCAAAGTGGGTCGCTTTGGGAAGGTACATCGTTGTTGGCGAATAGCAGGTTTCCCATGATGTTCCGGAAGCAATCTCTGGCCATGTACTTATTGAAGGTGGGTGAGGGTAGTAAGGGGTCCATGGACCAGTATTCTTCCAACATGCTTCTTTGAGTGTGGCATGAGAAGCATGAGGGTGAAGAACACATACAGCTCCTGCACTCCCAGTACGGTCCATTGTTGCATCTTCGCTGCACCTGCACCACTTGCAGCACATTGTGATTCGTACCTGTTTGTCTCATCACATATGTGTTGCATGACTTCGTCATTGAGGAAGGCCAAAAGGAAGTCCACACACTCAGCATCCTCATCAAGAGTGAAGGCAGGCTGTATCCCTGAGGAACTCTTGTCAAAATTAAGATGTTCAGGGACGAAATCGGAACCTTCCGTCCACACGAAGGCGTCCAGAATTCCCTTTTGTGGCGGTGTAGGGTGGGTGAGGGTGGAGGCTGGCTGTGAGGCAGACTGGGCTGTTTCAAGGTCACTCGCACTGACCCTAGGTTGCTGTGTAGCACTAGCAGCCCTTACTCTACTTGCTACTCAACTTTTACATGTCAGGGATTTACCTCTTCCTCTATGGCCTGCCTTCACTGTAGGTGCTGGTGGAGACTCCGACGACTAAGACTCAGGAGAAAATTCCGCTGAAGATGAGGAAGAAATTAGTGAAGTGGGGCTGGGGGAGCGAGGAGGTGATTTACTTCGGGACTCATGGCGGGCTGGGTTACACAGGGCCATTGTTCCAGGGCTAACCCACCGCCTTTTCACTCCATTCCCAAATTCCTTCCCTTGCTGGACTAAGGGCTCCTTTCCTTTGGAGCTAGGGATAACTTGGGACACTGAAGCATTTGTGCTAGGAGTTTCTCTCACGATTTCCTCCCCCGGCTCATCACACGATTCACTCAAAGGATCAAAGTCATTATCCATCATTATCATTGATAATTCTGCCAGTTCACATTCCACTGCTGAGTCACTTAGTCCTTTCCTGCTTCCCCCACGACTTTTTCTAGGGGTTGAGGTCACAGGGCCCTTTGCAATGGGCACAGAAGCGGCGGAAATGGCGGGGCACGAGTGCGACATGGTTTGACCTCAGAGCAGAGGACAACAAGGAACTGAATGACGCGGCGTATATGGGCAGGCAAGGGTTGACAATGACAACAGGGTGACAGCTGCTAACTTACATGCTAAGAAATGATTGGTAGGAAATCTCGACAATACATAAAAAATAGGTAGTTCCAGGTGAATGTAAATATCACTTAGGCTTCTCCCTTCCCTTCTTATATATATTTTTATTACGAGAATAGATTATATGGCACATTTCAAAGGGGAAATTACCGTGGGAAATTAGCGAACGAGTGCACGTGAGGTGTTGTCAGGTGATAATTAGCCAATTCCAGATATATAGCACTATCACTTACCTTTTTTTCTTTTTTGTATATATTATTTTGTATAAGAATAGGGCATAGGGCTTATTTCAATGGATGAAATCAGTGGATATTTCAGAGGAAGTTTTGCTTAGCGCAGCGCAGCTGAGCAGGCGAGAGGAGAAGGTAATGGAGGTGAGGTAGGGAGGGGAGCGAGGGTGATGGAGGGGAGGTAGGGAGGGGAGCCAAGAATGGGGAAAAATGGCTAAATTGTCAACAGTGGATGGGAGTACAGATGAGATAAGGAGTGCTGACTATTGTTGGACATTAGCAGTACATGCTAAAAAATGATTGGTAGGAAATCTCAAAAATACATGAAAAAATAGGCAGTTCCAGGTGAATGTAAATATTACTTAGGCTTCTCCCTTCCTTTCTTATTTATATTTTTATTACAGGAATAGATTAGACGGCATATTTCAAAGGGGAAATCACCGTGGAATATTAGTGAATGAATGCACGTGAGGTGATGTCAGGTGATAATTAGCCAATTCCAGGTGTATAGCACTATCACTTACCTTATTTCGTTTTTGTATATATTATTTGTATAAGAATAAGGCATAGGGCTTATTTCAATGGATGAAATCAGTGGAAAATTCAGGGGAAGATTTGCTTGGCGCAGCACGGCCGGGCAGGCGAGAGGAGACGGTAATGGAGGGGAGGTTGGGAGGGGGGTCAGGAACGGGGAAAAATGGCTAAATTGTCAACAATGGATGGGAGTACAGTATTGCTGGACATGGGCAATACTGATAGATGATACAAGCCACCACTTGTAAGCCTGGGAGAATTCAAAATAACACAGAATCACTAAAGTGACGCCCCGCGGTATGATCCATTGTGCCCGAGCGTCATGAAAGTGATGCCCCGCGGTTAAGGGGTTAATGGTCGTTCTATAGCTGCTGTTGTAGATGGCCACCATTCTTCTCCTAGAGCTGTTAATAGTGGTGTTCCTCAGGGCTCTGTCTATTCGCCAACTCTCTTGCTTTAATTCATGATTGATTTCTAAGCTATACATCTAACACTATCCATTCATATGCTGAAGACTCCACCATTCACCTTTCCTTTTGTTCCCCGCAGCGTCCAAATCAGCAGTTACTTCAACAAACAATGGATGAGGTAATGGCACACCTAATGTCTGACTTGGCTCATTAATGCATCAAAAGCTCCACTCTTACATTTATCAACCCGACAATATCTTCCACGGGAGTACCCTTTGATTTTTAATAACATTCATCTTAATCCTACATCATCTTTAAATATACTTGGGGTTTCATTCTCTCGGGATTTGTCTTGGACAGAACATATTACCTCTCTTGTAAAATCTGCTTCCAAGAGGTTAGGTATGCTAAGCTGACTCCATGCCTTCTTTACCCCTGCACAGTTGTTGACTTGATACACTTTTTTTTTTTTCACCTCTGTAGAGTACAACTCTCATGTGTGGGAAAGTTTCCCACATACAGCTCTTCTCAACACGGTGGAGTCATAGTCTTTTCATCACACTGACTCCCATCCTCTTACTAGCTTCCTTCAACCTCTGTCTCTTCGCTGCATTTTTGTTTCTTTATCTCTTTTCTGTCGCTACTTCAATGGTCACTGTTCCTCTGAACTGTCTGCTTGCATCGCCCCTCCAGTACGACGGGCGCGTAACATCTGTCTAGCAACAAACTCTCATCCCTTTTCTATCCAGTTCTCTAATGCAAGAGTTCATCATATATGCAACAGGCCAACTCTGGAACTGTCTTCCTCTGTCTGTGTTTCCTACTGCCTATAAGCTCCAGTCTTTCAAACACAGTGTGTCCAGGCATCTCGAAATGTAAGGTTCTTGCATCTGGCTCTCTTTTATCATTTATTTTTTCTTGGAGGGAAGAGTTTGTGGGCTCCCTGCCTTTGGTTCCTTCTTCCTTGCACTATTCAGTATATATATATATATATATATATATATATATAATGATTATATCAACATGTGTCAAAATCTCAACTGTGAAGGAACTACAGTTACTGATGACCAAGATCGCAATTGTTTCAGGCAGGGTACCTCCCACAACCGCTTGTTGTTGTTGAATATTCGTCCCCACAACGAAAGGTGGGGACATGAGCAAACAGAGAGCTCATCAGAGAAAAGCAGAATAAAAAAAACAACAGGCCAAAAAAAAAAAAAAAGCAGGAGGCAGCAAGGCAGAGGAGGACGAGCATAGAGGAGGCAGAGGGCAATGTCACAAGCTGCAAAGACTAGAGCACGATGGAATGCAGCTCAAGTCTGCTCATCAGAATCGTCGATGTCAGTGTAATCAGAGTCCCGATCTGGATCCTCGTAGATTTCTAAGTCCCCTGAGTCACGTAGGCGAGATGGAACCCCAAGATCATTGGTCTTCCTCATCTGATCTATGAACTCAAGCAAGCCACGTTCGAGTTCGGAAGCGAGGAACTCACGAGCAGCTGCAGGATCGACGGCAGCTGACTCTGCAAGATGAGGAGGCAAGATCTTAGGGCACAGAGGTGGAGGATCAGGGACAGCCTCAGGTGTAGGGGGAGAGGCAGAAGGCACGGCAGCAGGAGTGAGGCCCACACCCTCAGCAGCAGATGGAGAAGCTGGGGAGGAAGGGCCCTGAACGCCCACAAGGTTGACTGGAACATGTGATACAGTCCTTTCCCCCTCGGCTGTGGGTGGCATGGGGTGGATCTCAGCAGTGGTGGTGATGATTTCAAGTTCCATGTCAGTGATCGGAGCCGGGTCGGTGATCGTAGAGCCAGTTGCCCTGTTGAGGGGACCATCCAGTCGCAGCCTTTTCCGTGATGTACTGCGAGGCCGAGGTGGACGTGGCCATGACTGCGGCTGGGGCTGCGGCCGCCAGGGACGAAGCTCCTGACGAAGGGCTAAACGTGCATCGCCAGCAAAGCTCCGGGGGATGGCAAGGCTAGGTAGCCCGTTCTCCTTGAAGATCTGAGTAAGGAGAACGTAAAAAACGGCCTTGTCACCCCCACCAAAAGCTTGTGCCATAGCGACACACATTGAAACAAGGAGATTAGTCTCCCCAGAACACCCAGGACCGTGAGGCCAGCGTCTCTGGGCCGTGGGGTGCCGCTGTGCATGGGCAGAGCCCTGCACAGCAACACCCCCTGGCCCAGAGACTTCCCTGGCCTCAGAACCCTTAAGAGACTGTGAGAGACTAAACTCCACAGTCTCACCCTCACCTAGAGAGCGCTGGAGGTGTCGTGTGTTGGGTGCAACGATCGCTCGGCTGTGCATGAAAACATCAGCAACAGTGTCCTGGCGCTTGAAGAAACCGTACCCAGCCTTGACGTTGAACCAACACACGGTTCCTCTGATCTTCTGGGCTCCCGGCTGCTCTGATCTGCTGTCAGTTGCCTCCCTCAACGGGTTGTAGACATCAGCAGATGTGACCATGAAGTCTACGGGTTCCACTAGCCGAGTTTCACGAGCTCTGCAGTGATACTCCCACGGCTGCTAGACCGACCCTCACAACCGCAATTTGGGGGTGTTTTGGCGACTTTCACCAAGGACAAATTGACTGTGTTCTAGCTAAAGAGGAAGAATTTACACACCTGATAACGCAATCCGTACCCCCGTAGGCCTAATGGTTACCACACAATCGCGTGTCAAAGTTGAAAAAAAGTTTATGATAGTTACCCCTTGAAAACAATCGAAACCATGAAAATTTTGATAACTACCTATTTTTCTTATTGAAACAGGTAATTTCAAAGTGTTTTGTCACACCAACCATGAAAACAGGTGTATGTAGGTGTGGGGAGATTACTAGACTGTGGGGAGATAAAGTAGGCTATGGAGAGTAGCCCTGTAGGTACGGGGGTTGGAAATAACCAGCTTTTCCCATGAAAAGAAGGCACTTCAGTGTGTTCTGTAACATCTATCATGAAAACAGGTGTGTATGTAGGTGTGGGAAGATAACTAGTGTGGGGTGTATGCCTTCAAGGCCTTGGTGGTACTTGGGAAGAAAAATTTTGGCAACCACCAAATTCTCTTGTGGAAACCCTCCATTTCAATGGGATTTGTCATATCAACCATAAAAACAGGTGTGTATGTAGGTGTGGGGAGATAAAACAAGTGTGGGGAGTAGCCCTACTAGGCCTCATAGTCATTCCAGAACTAACACAGACGAATATAAATGTTTATAATCATCAAGGACATTAAAATAAAGTTGAATAATGCTATAAATGCATGCATAAGAAAGAAAAAAAAAACAGTTATTTGTTTCCGATTTCTCTTTTTACTGTTCCAACTTCTCGTTACACATTTATCACACTATTACAATTATTACATTATCATTACACTTCATCACACTTATCATTCCAGTTTCGGCAAAAACCAAAGTCTCTAGTGGAAACTCTCCATTTCATCGGAATTTATCACACCAATCATGAAAACAAGTGTGTTTGTATGTGTGGGGAGATGAAACAGGTGCGGGGAGTAGCCCTACAAGGCCTCATAGTCTTTCGAAAACTAACACAAATGGACACTACTCAGAGGTGCTAATCTGGGAAGGTAGGGAGAATGAAAAAAAAGAAAAAAAAAAAAGATGCGTCATATGTAGTACAACATACAGCATTCTCCAGTTACGTACATATAGAAACTGATAGGAACGAAGTGAGAAATGAACAGAGTGAGGTGTAAAAATGTGGAAAGAAGTAGAAATAATATGCAACAGGTACGTACATCAAGCCTGACACTCGGGGGCCTGTTGGGAGTTGGAAGAGTAGTGAGGGACAAGGGGGGGAGATGGGGTGGGGTTTGAGGGAGGAGAACGAGGCTAGCAGGGAGGAAGGAGGGGCAAGAGAGGGTGGGAAGGGATGCAGGTTGTTGTGGGAGGAGAGATGCAGTTGCGTGGAGGGGTGGGAGAGTGATGGGGGACATGGAGAGCGTGAGGGAGTGGAGTAGAGGGTGGCATGGAGGCGGCCGAGAGGGGGGTGCCCCCCCACCGCCTGGGTTGGTCCGATCCCCCCTTAAGCCACATCAAGGGATAGTTCTCATTGGCCTGAAGCCATGTACATCATAATCGGGGTGGAGCAAGAGCTCAGCAGTTTTTTACAGGCAGCGCTCAATTGATGTGATTAGGCGTTTTGGCATAAAACTCAAATCGTATCAATTGATGCGATTAGGACTTAAGAGGTTCAAGGCGAAAATGGTCTTACAATTTTCCCTCTCTGTCTGTCTGTCTGTCTGTCTGTCTGTCTCTCTCTCTCTCTCTCTCTCTCTCTCTCTCTCTCTCTCTCTCTCTATATATATATATATATATATATATATATATATATATATATATCTATCTTTTTGTGTCTACTATATATATATATATATATATATATATATATATATATATATACACGTGTCCTACTCTGAGTTTAGGCTTCATAGCCTGTTCACAAGACTGAGTAGTCCCCCAGCACAGAATACACCTCTGCATGTTACCACTTCGGCGCAGGCACTCACCACCATCCTTACTGAATACATGCTAGAGCTGCCTCATACAGGACTTGTGTCCTGGTATTGTTGGGGGGTAATTTTACATGTCGGGGGGTTGCATATTTACCAGTCACGATAGCGAAGCTGTTGTTTTCAGTTTCTGTGTGTGTGTGTGTGTGGTTGGAGTAGTCTTGGATGATGACTGGCCATCGAGGCAGCCAACCTGTAAAGTTTCTACCCTTGAACAAATCAGAAAGAGGGATGCAGTATGTCTGGATGTGCGCTGTGTAACCATATACTATATCTCTGTATTGTTTCAGGGACCTGACCACTGCTAGGGAGTCCATATCCGTTGTACTGTAATTACCTTTTAGCAGGGTTGAGGGAGCGACTAGCGTACGTTATAACACGCTTCCTGGATGCCTGATCTAATGGCATCAATACTGCACCAGTTCCTGCGCCTGACGTATCCGTGCATAAAAGGAAAGGTTTCGTATAATCAGGGAAGACCATCAGTGAAGGCCAAGACTAGGGCATTTACAAGGGCTAATTTCAGTGCTTCGAAGGCTTGTGACTGATAATTAGTCCACACGAAAGGGGCATTTTTATTAGTAATTGAGTCAGAGGATCGGCGATCTGTGCATACCCTATAATGAATCGCCGGAAGTAACCACTCAGATCTTGAAAACTCCATACAGCATCTGTACTGGTAGGCTCTGGGAAGTTGATGACCGTCGTAATCTTACCTTCAGTAGTATGAATACCTGCAGGATCAACTACATGCCCAAGGAATTAAATTTTCTTTCTTAGGAAGTCACATTTACTGAGCTTAACCTTTAGACCAGCCATCTGAAGGCAATCAAATACTTGTTGAAGCTTAGCAAAATGTTCAGGGGTATACTTGCTCACTACAGTTATATCATCCAAGTAGGTAAAAAGAGAATGGCCAATCATGCCGCTGAAGACTGAATATGCAGTTGACATTGTTTTAAACTTCACCTCAACAAATTTTGATTACTCACTGTATGTTTTTAAATTATACAAATATTACCAAGTGCATCTGTGTAGTCTATCGCTCCCACAATGCTTCTTCAGAACCCAGTTTATCTAACTCCATATCCACACAGTTGAGTAAACTTAACCTTACCCTTAGCACCGAAATTACCATTTTAAGCGATTTTATCATACATAATGTAGAATGGTTATCGCATTCTGTCAGGACTGACGATACTGGTCTAGAGTGCGAGTTGTTTGCAGAATCATTTAATCTCATGCACTTGGTAAAGCAACCAGCCAGAATACCGGATAATCCTGACCATAACGCCCATCCCTTGGATCTATTCCTGGCAGATAACCTAGATCAATACAGGATAAAAGTATTGTCACCACTTGGATACTCCAACCACAGTCTCATTAAAGCCTTATTAGCACGCTCCCCCAAAGTTTCCCGTTCTGAACCTGTCAGGGTGACCCGATGGCACATTGAAAGGGCAAACTGGGATGGATTTTGAAATTATCTTGCTGCCATTCCGTGGCAGTCTTTCTTCCCTAGTGATGTCAGTTCTACGCAGTCCCACTTTAATTACTTAATACTAGCTGGTATGGATGTATTCATACCAAGTCAACAGTTCACTAAAAGATCGAACTCTTCAAAATGGTTTGATAGCAATTGTGCCAGACTAAAGGCCCAAAAGTCATTAGCATGTAACTCTTACCTAGAATTAAAAACATATGAATCGCTCTGTCAATTTAAAATTGCTAGAAACCATGCAAAAGCTGTAATAAATATCGCTAAATCAAATTTTCTTCAAAACTAAGCATCAAACCTACTTAACAGTCCTAATGACAATAGAATATTCTGGTCAATTCTCAATTCTTTCAATAATAACTTTATTAAGTCATCACCCATTCCCTCACTAAAATCTTCAGATGGTAACAGTACAAATGATCCACGTGGTAAAGCAAATATCCTTGCAAGTACATTTGCCAGAAATTCAACCATAGAGGAAGCCATGCAAAACGTCTCAGTACTAGAACTTTAATCTCCCGAAGTTGTTCCGCTTGAAATACAGACTAGATACGCAAAATCTATCCTGGACAGTTTACCAACCAACAGAACTTCAGGCCCAGATAGAATTCCTCCAATTGTCTCGAAAAATGCTCCCCAGAACTTCCTTCTGTTCTAGCTACATCATTCAGACTATGCATACATACTTCTTCACTCCCTTATTCATGGAAAGAAGCCAATATCCACCCAATTCCAAAGAAAGGAAGTTCTTCTGACCCCTCTTATTACAGACCAATTGCTATCACGTCTTCTCTTGGTAAAGTATTTAAAATTGTAATTCTATCTATCTATCTATTCCCAGACGCCTCAATCCCGTTTAGGGTGGCCACAAACAAATCGCCTCCACGTCGCCCTGTCCCCCGCCATTTCACTGCCCTGCTCCCAACTCAGACCCCCCTCTCTCATATACCTCTCCACCCCATCCCTCCATCTCATCCTCGGCCTCCCCCTCCCTCTTCCCCCCTCCACCTCACTCACATACACTCTCTTCGTCAGTCTGTCACCCTCCATCCTCTCCACATGGCCAAACCACCTCAGTGTGTTCCTCATAACGCTTCCTATCACATCCACATCCACACCACAACGCTCCTTTATATCCTCATTCGTCAGCCTGTCTCTCCATGTGACTCCACAGGCTCCTCTTAAATAACTCATTTCCACTGCTCTCACTCTTGACTTGTGTCCTTCCAACAACGTCCAAGCTTCACTTCCATACGTTGGAGTTGGTATCACAATACTGTCATGTAGTAACTTTTTCACTTCTATGCTCACTTCCCTGTTTCTTATCACTGCTTTCAAAGAACCAGCAACTTTTCTTCCCTGCTGTACCCTTTCCAACACTTCACCCTCCAAACCTCCATCCTTACTCATCACACTACCGAAGTACTTAAACGTACTCACATTTTCCAATTCCTCACCATCCAACCTCACTGTACATTCACTGACTTCACCTCTCTCAAAGACCATAACTTTACCTGTCCCTACATTCACCTTTAGATTCCGTTTCATACACACTCTCCCAAACTCATCCACCAATCCTTGCAGCTCCCCTTCGTCTTCACCCAACAACACAGTATCATCTGCAAACAACAGTACAGGGAGTTTCCAAACACTATCCTCTCTCACCAGAGCCACTCCAACATCCACTACCGTACCTTGTACCTCTTTTATTACCCCATCCATGTACAGATTGAACAACCATGGAGACATGACACATCCCTGTTTCAACCCAACCTTCAAAGAGAAAAATTCACTTAGTTCACCATCCACACGCACTGCAGCCTTAGCACCATCCACACGCACTGCAGCCTTAGCACCATCACACATACTCTTCACAGCATTCAACAACTCCCCATCTACTCCATTTATTCTTAATACTTTCCACAATCCTTGTCTATCCACCCTGTCATATGCTTTCTCCAAATCCATGAAAGCCGCATACAACTTCTTTCCCTTCTCCAGAAATTTTTCCAATAAAGATCGAAGAATGAATATCCGATCTACACAACCTCTTCCCTTCCTAAAGCCTCACTGTTCTTCTCCAACTAATTCCTCTGTTCTTTCTCTAACTCTGTCAATAAGTATCCTACCATACACTTTTCCTATTATACTAAGAAGACAAATGCCCCTATGATTACCACACGCTTCTTTTTCCCCTTTTCCTTTGTACAAGGGAATAATTATACCTGACTTCCAATCCTCCGGGACTCTACCTTCCTCCCAGGCCAATCTGCATATCTTCCACATCCATTCTAATACTACTATCTCTCCCCCATGCTTCAGCATTTCACCACACACTCCATCAATTCCTGGGGCTTTCCCCAATTTAACTTTCTTCATTGCTTCCACAAGTTCTATCCTACTGATTTCTTCCTGTCTTTTCACCTCCCTCCTTCTCCCAGCCATTCCCCAGCCACTTACTGTATACTCGCATTACTTCCATCCCTTATGTTCAACAATTCCTTAAAGTGTTCTCTCCATCTGCTCACTTTTTCTCCCTTCTCCACTAGTAATCTACCATTTTTATCTTTCACTCCCCTGCTAACCTCACGTCCATCCTGTCTTACTCTCTTCACCTAAGAAAATGTTCTGGAACCCCGAACAATTTCTTACAGTCCCTCCACTTTACACTCAAATTCCTTCCAAATTCGTCATCCACTCTCTTCTTACTTTCTATTGCTAATCTTTTCACCTCTCTGTTTCTTTCTACATATAACTCTCTCTTCAGCCTCTCAACTTCTTCCTTGCCCCTATTTCTCATCCATTCATTGTATGCTTTCTTCTTTTGTGCCACAGCCTGTCTCACCTCTTCAGTCCACCACGCTGTTCCTTGCACCCCCCTCCGTCTTCTCTTCCTCCCACACACCACATCACATGCTGCACATATTTCTTCTGTAAATATCCTGCACACACCTTCCACGTCCCCCATCTGCTCCAATTCATATTTGCCCAATCGTTCCTCCACTTCTCTCTTATACTCTGCCTTTTTCTCATCCTCTTGTAACCTTTCCACTCTCCTTGCAACTACTCCTTCCTCTCGTCTTTCCCTTCTCCTATTCCTCCATCTTACTTGGATCCTAATTCTGGCCACCACCAAGTAGTGGTCAGAGAGTCCACTCCCCCAACCTCTATAAGCTCTTGCCTCCATTACACATCTTCGCATCCTTTCATCCACACACACATAATCAATCATTGCCTTCCTTTCATTCAGTTCACCACCCACCCTTCTCATCACTCGCCATGTATACCTGTGGATCATTTTATGCCTGAAGAGGGTATTGGCTATCACCAACCCCCTCCCAGCACAAATGTCCACTAACGCACTGCCATTCTCATCTATCTCAGCAGGCACAGCCCACTCACCAACTATTCCATTAATACTGAATAATTCTGGAATAAAATTTTCTTTGGCAGGTTAAAATGTATTGGAAATATAGAGCTGCTCAAATACTTTTACATGACTAAACATTTCTGTCAACAAATACTGTTACGGACCCACACTGCCACAGGCTCCAACAGCAATAGCTCAATATACTGTAAGGAGGACATTGCCCAGTGAGTCGTACTTCCTGTGGTCAGCCATTCGGTGTGCAACAAGATCGGTTCAGGCATGGAAAATAAACACTGGCTTCCCAGGTTCGCGGTCTGTGTTCACCAAATAATTACCCTTAATGCTTGCCAACTACGCTTCACTATTTTCACAAGTACCGGAGCTATACAATCTTCCCTAGGCCGCACTGACACTGAACTGCACCTAAACTAATACTGAAACGAAACTGGCTGCCCTAAGCTCTTCTGCCTCCTTGAATAGCCTTCCCTGCTTCTTCAACATTCTAGGAAGTGCTGGTAATTGCCCCTAGCAACAACAGATACCAAATCAAAGACATGCCAGACTTTTCTTTACATTACATAACACTTTAAATGCTTTAGCATAAAAACTGAATTAAATTTGCATAACTTAACAATCACATAATGATACTTGTAACTGAAAAATGTCAGAAGTACTGAGAACCTTCCAGCAAATCCTGCTTCTCAACACTACCCCCTACCTAGTCCTTTGTCGTCCCGAAAAAACTCCTCAATTTATTCAAACAGAATCCTTAATCCTAATGAAACATCTAATTGTACACAAAATAATCATTCAACTTATCAGGTCTTCTATGCCACCTCTGACGACGTCCCTGCTCCTCCACACAGTCGACTCTTCCTCTTGTATTCAGCTCCTTGGTCCTCCTCAACATCCTCTGCTGCAGGAGCGCACAATTCCTCGAAGACGTCCCACCTGTACTGTCCTGGCCCATGGTACAGCCACAGACAATTCACGTGTACCACCTTTGGGCAAGACTTCCTGCCTCCCCGAATCCAGTACATAACATCTGATAGACAGTCCAACACAGAGTAAGGCCAGTCCCACAGGCTGTGCAGTTTCAAAAACTGTCCCTTCTTCTGCTGAGGATTGCATAACCAAATTTTGTCACCATCCTTGAAACTCAACTCACTTGCACGAGCATCATACTTGCACCTCGTCACTGTTCCTGAAAACTCTAGTGCTTCTCGCACTTCATGATGTACCTCAGCCAGCCTTTCTTGAAGATGCTTCACATAGCTGGTGGTGTTTGAAGTAAGCTCTTCTCCAGGTGGTCTTCCACTTAACAAGTCAATGGGTAAGTGTAACTCGTGACCCAGCATCAGTTTTGTAGGGGTGTCGCCGGCAGACTCGTGGGATACAGACCAATATGCCATCAGCAACACAGGTAATTTCTGACCCCATTTCGTTTGCCCCTCTATGCAGTACTTGGCCAGTTCTTGTCCCAGGGTTCAGTTGAATTTCCTCACCATCCCATCTGACTGTGGCCTTAGTGGAGTCGTGTTGATCTCTTTGATCCCCAGTAACTTGCAGCACTCACGGAACACAGCAGACTCAGAAATTTCTACCCTGGTCTGAGTGTAGTTCTTGTGGCATCCCAAAGTGACAGAAAAACTTGTCAATCAACACCTGAGCTAAAATCACGGCTTCTTGATCGGGAATGGCATAGGTTTCTGATCACTTTATGAGGTAGTCCATGGTGACACATATATACTGGTTTCCTCTTTCAGTGTGCAGCAGAGGTCCAGCAATGTACACTGCAACTCATTCCAAGAAGGTACACCATACATCACAGGCCCGACACCACTTTTCAACATTCTGATGCATGTCAGTCCAGTAGAACCTCTGTCACAGCTGGCATAGAGTTTTGTTCGTTCCCAGGTGCCCATTAGTTATCTGGTTATGAGCCTCATCCAAGATCTCGGAGCTCAAATTCTTCAGAAACACCAGTTGCTAATACTTGCTGACGCCATCGGGTGTCTCCCACTGACGCTCCAGTAGTCTGTTGTTCAAATGAAGAAGGACTTTATTACCTCTTAGTTGCAGGGCTGAACCTGGAAACCTGTTCCCAAGATGGTAGCACTGTACTCCATTGCAGCCGCTCTAGCACTGGTTGTAAATCTGCAATCTGCATCCTCCATCTGCACCCTCTTCAGGTCTTCTTCAACTGATACTGGCCCTGTCACTACAGTATGGTGGCATTTCTTGCTAAGATTCCAATTCCTACTACACTGCTTGCCGTCTATTCTTCCGTTTTCTCGCAGTCTATCAGCCAAGGTTCTCTTGCATCTCCTCAGAGGTCAGGCTTCTTGGGAAAAACTAGCTGGTTGTTGCCTCTTGTCACCAGCCTTTACTAACTTACCCTCATCCTTTTCGTCTTCTACAGCCTTCTTCTTGCCGTCTTTCTCATGTGGACAATCACAGCTAAAGTGCCTCACCTCACCACATGTCCAACACCCGTTTGTTGCAATCGTGGGTTCCCTTGCACTGTTCCATTCTTGTTCGTTTTTCCATTTGTAACAATCCACGTTCTTGTGTCATGGCTTCTCAGAGACCCAGCAACCTCTGATCTTCTTCTGTTCTCTCTGCCACTTGTAGCAGTACACTTTCCGATGTCCTAGCTTCTCACATTACCAGCAACTTCCCCTGATCGTCTGTTCCCTCTTCCACATGTCGCAAGCTACTTTCCGATGTCCTGGCTTCTCATAATACCAGCAGCTTCCATTGAATTTCTCCGCTTCATGTACGTGCCCCTTTCTTGCCTTGAGCCCTGCACTATGTCCTACCTGCAAGCTGGATGTACTGGATCTGACATTGGACTCGAATTCTAGAGCCCTGGCTAATGCTTCTTCTTGCATACGTCTGGGTTGTGCTGCTTCACTTGCACTTTCAACTCTGCACTATGCAGAGCATCGATGAACTGGTCCCTCAAAAGAATAGCCGACAGGTTAGGTGCTGCTCCTAGGTATACCTGGTGTGCCATACTCTCCAGGTCATGAGCAAGCTGCTGTAGGGATTCTCCTCGAGCCTCCCTATGGCTCTGAAATTTTGCTTTCTAAACCTTAGTCTGGTACATGGTCTCATATCTGCACTCCAGTTCTTCTACTAAGGACTGATAACTGTTCCTCTACTCCACTGACATCTGGACCAGAGTATCGAATGCGGCACCCTAAAGGCTAGTAGCAAGCTGCACTGCCTTCTGCCTATCATCCCAACCATTCGGCTCAGCAAGTAACTCAAACTATGCATGATAAGCTTCCCAAGATACTCTACCATCAAATTCCTGAGGTTTCTTGTTAATTAAACCCCCATCATAGCCATGTACTTCACTTGTTTGGGGCTAAAAACTGAATCATCATAATTAAGTCCTCGACTTGAAACTTCTGCATTCTGATTATTCAACCCTGTAATGCTCCCTGTACACAAACCTGAGGCTCAGCAGTGTAATATTTCTCTACAGTCTCAATTCTCTCCCTAATTATCTTCAAATGGCCGTCTACATGCTTCACCTGGTCTACTACATGCTGTCTGCACTCCATCACTTTTCCCTCACTAATCTTGAGCTGATTGTCCACATGCAGTCTACACTCCATCACATTAGTTGCATACCTCATACTTCTGCTGTTTTAGCTTGGATCTACTTCCTCCTTAAATTTTACTGCTCTTATTTCCTTTCCCCCATGAAAGCATCTAGCTGTCTCCATCCGCAGTTGTAATTCCCTCTGTTGCTCCTTAATGCCTCTTGAAGTTTTTCATATCGTTCTTTCTGTTATTCATTTTGTGCCTGTAATTGTTCTTTGAGTTCTTTCTGTCCTTCATTCTGCACTTGTAGTTGTACACTTTGTGCTTGTAATAGCTTCATAAATGCAGTTAGCAATACCTCCTCTTGCCTAGCCTGGTCTTATGTCTGTTCACCTTCTGCCTCCATGTTGAAGGTTTGACTCACTGAAGCACTTTTCTAATTATCCCATTCCAATCACCACAGTTATGTCCCAGTCCCACAGTGCCACTGGCTCCAACAGCAGTAGTTCAGTATAGGGAGGACATTGCCCAGTGAGTCGTACTTCCTGTTGTCAGAGTTTTGGTGTGCAACAACATCGGCTCAGGCGTGGAAAATAAACACTGGTTTCATATGTTCGCGGATTTTATTCACCAGATAATTACACTGCATGTTTGCCAAGTGCCAACCACACTTCACTATTTTCACAAGTACCCAATCTATACAATCTTCACCAGGCCGCACTAACACTGAACTGCACTAAAACTAAAACAAACGAAATTGACTGCTCTAGGCTCTTCCACACTTTAAATAGCCTTCCCTTCTTCTCCAGCATTCTAGGATGTGCGGATACCTGCCACTAGCAACAAAAGTTACCAAATCAGGGACATCCAAACATGCCGGTTTTCTTACATTACATAACACTAAATGCTTAAGCATACAAACTGAAATAAAATTACATAATTTAACAATCACATAAATGAAAATATTATAGAGAAAAAGATCATAAACTTTAATGCATAACTTTACAAAATATCTCCACTCAAAAATAGTTGCCTAACTGACAATTCTGATTCTCGTAACTGAAGAATACCAGAAGTCCTTTTTTTTTAATGCGAGGAAGAAGGAACCTAAGGCCATGAGCCTGCAATAACAGTTCCCTCCAAGAGAAAAACAAAATACAATAGAGAGCCAAATTCAAGATCCGATCATTTCGAGATGCCTGGACACACTGCGATTGAAAGACTGGAGATCATAGGCAGTAGGAAATACAGACAGAGGGAGACAGTTCCAGAGCTAACCTGTTGCATAAATGAAAGACTAGGAGTAACGGTTAACGCTTGCATTAGAGAGTTGGACAGAAAAGGGATGAGAGTTTGCTGCTAGACAGGTGCTACGCGCCCGTCGTAGAGGTGGAGGAATGCATGCAGACAGTTCAGAGGAGCAGTAACCATTAAAGTAGCGATAGAAAAGAGATAAAGATGCAACAGTGCGGCAAAGAGACAGAGGTTGAAGGGAGTCAGTAAGAGGAGGAGAGTTAATGAGACAAAAAGCCTTTCACTCCACCCTATTGAGAAGAGCTGTATGTGGGGAACCTCCTCACACATGAGAGTTGTACTCCACACAGGGGGGGATAAAACTCCTGTATAGAGTTAAGAATTGTGTAGGGGTAAAGAAAGAATGGAGTCGGCTTAGCACACCCAATCTCTTGGAAGCAGATTATACAAGAGATGTAATATGATCTTTCCAAGATAAGTCCCGAGTAAATGAAACCCCAAGCATGTTCAAGGATGATGCAGGATTAAGCTGAATATTATTAAACATTAGTGGGTGTACCAGTGGAAGATTTTGGCGGGTTGATAGGTGTAAGAACTGAGTATTAGATGTGTTAAAAACAACAAGATTATTTTTACCCCAGTCAGAGATACGAGCCAAGTCAGACATTAGGTGTGCCATAGCCTCATCCATTGTTTGTTGAAGTAACTGATGAGATGGGCGTTGCGGGAACCGAATGGAAAGGTGAAGGGTGGAGTCATCAGCATATGAGTGGATAGGGTTAGATGTACAGCTTAGAAGGTCATTGATAAATAAAAGGAAGAGAATTCGTGATAGGACAGAGTCCTGAGGAACACCACTGTTGATAGATGTAGGAGAAGAACGATGGCCGTGTACAACAGCGGCTATAGAACGAGCAGAAAGGAAGCTAGCGACGAAAGCACAGATAGAAACCGTAAGAGCGCAGTTTGGTAATTAAAGATATATACCAGACTCAATCGAAAGCCTTTGAGATGTCAAGTGCAATGGCAAAGCTTTTGCCAAAGTCCCGAATGGAGGATGACCAGGAGTCTGAAAGGTAGGTGAGAAGATCGACAGTGGAGCATCCCTGACGGAACCCATACTGACGATCAGAAAGAAAGTTGTGATAGGAAAGATGCCTTAAAATTTTTCTATTGAGAATTGACTCGAAAACTTTTGAAATACAGGACGTTAAAGCAATTAGACGATAGTTGGAGGGTTGGGTGTGGTCACCCTTCTTTGGGACTGGCTGAATGAGAGCAAACTTCCTGCAAGCAGGAAAGGTACAAGTTGACAGACAAAGGCGAAAGAGTTTGCCTAGGCAGGGTGTAAGCACAGAAGCACAGTTCTTGAGAACAACAGGAGGGACCCCATCAGGCCCATCTGCCTTGTTAGTATTGAGGCCAGTGATGGCAGAAAATACATCAGCTGAAGAAATTTTAATGTCAGCCATGAGGAAGTCAGATGGGGGAAGTGATGGAGGAACAGCACCGGAATCGTCTAAGGTGGAATTGGAGGAGAAAGTCTGTGTGAAGAGATCTGCTTTATCAGTAAATGAAATAGCTACAGAACCATCAGAGTAGAAAAGAGAAGAGAAGGATGATGAGGTAAAGTTGTTAGAAAGGTTTTTGGCAAGATGCCAGAAGGAACGGGAAGAATTCTAGTTAGAGAGTTGAGAGCATTTAGTATGGATGAAATTATTTTTAGCAGAGCGAAGAACAGACGTTGCACGATTCCAGGCAGAAACGTAAAGATGATGTGATTCAGGCGTGGGTTGGCTCCAGTACCTTTTGTAGGCCCTCTCCTTGTTGCGGACAGCATTAGAACAAGCGTAATTAAACCTAGGCTTTCTTGCATTAGTCAAAGGATATGAGAAAGGAATGTATCCTTCCATGCCCGAGAGAATAACCTCCGTAATGCGCAAGGCACACTCAGATGGCTCCCGGCCATGGAAGCAATAATCATTCCAGGGAAAATCAAAGAAGTGCTGCATGAGAGTCTCTCAATCTGCGGCTCCAAAATGCCACAGACGACGTTTCCCTGGAGAGTCCACAGGCCGTACCGAAGTGATAGGAAAGGTTAAGGTGATAAGGTTGTGATCGGAGGAGCCCAACAGAGAGAAAAGATTAACAGTGTAAGCAGAAGGATTAGTTGTAAGGAAGAGGTCAAGTATGTTGGAGCTCTCTCCAAGGCGGTCTGGGATATGGGTAGGATGCTGAACAATCTGCTCTAGGTCATTAAGGATAGAAAAGATGTAGGCTTGTTCACCAGGTGGAACAGTGAAAGGAGAGGAGAGCCAAAGATGGTGGTGAACATTGAAATCTCCTAGAATGGAGATTTCAGAGAAAGGAGAAATGGATAGAATGTGTTCCATCGTAGAAGTAAGATAGTCGAAGAATTTTTGATAATCAGTTGAATTAGGGGATAAGTAAACAGCACAGATATATTTAGTCCGAGAATGACAGGAAAGCCGAAGCCAGAGTGTAGAAAATTCAGAAGAATCGAGTTCAGGAACACAAGAACAAGATAAGTCGTTGCGTATATATACACAATAGCTACCTTTGGCTTTGAAATGAGTATAGAGAAAGTAGGAGGATACAGAAAACGGTTTGCTGTCAGTTGCCTCAGACAGCTGAGTCTCAGTTAGAAAAAGGTGAGGTTTAGAGGAGGAGAGGTGGTGCTCAACAGAGGGAAAGTTAGAGGAAAGGCCGCGAATGTTGCAGAAATGAAGAAGAAGAGAGCCAGACAGTGGTTCCAGGCACCTCGAGTCATCACCGGGAGAGGGGCGGAAGGTGGGGGCATTTATGGTCCCCCACCCCCCTGGGGACTCGGAGGCTGGGTGATGAGACACCATGATTTTTTTTTTTTTTTTTGGGGGGAAAGGAAGTGTAGTGTGTACTGTGCATGTAGTTTGGTGTAGTTAGTTAGAAAAATTTGTGTTGGAGAGCATGCTGGCCTACTCTCTGTGTAACTGAGACACTGAAAAAGTTCAGCAAAGGGGGATGGTCAGGAACTAGTCCTGAGGGCTGATGAAACGGGAGCTCCAGCACTCCCTGTCATCAGCTTTCCATCCACCTCGGGAGTACTGCCCTGCTCGACTGGTGCTACAGTCTACTCCTCTGAAGAACCTTCCAGCAAATTCCGTTTCTTAACAATACGAATAAACAAAAACTTTCTTGGTGGTGAGGCGGCAACGTGGTGCATAATATTTGGAGTTAAGGAATTGCGCTCCCAAGTTTATTTCAGACTATCTGTGTAATTCCAAATATATCTTTGAAACAGCAACATTAATAAAGCCTTTGCGTTAGCCATCTCAGTGCTGTAGTTCTCACATTTGAGGCCGTACCTACAAGCTTCTACTCTTACCCAAACAATATCCGTGTGTAACAATCTTAGCTAAGGATAATCATGAAATAAATATAAATATTTTTCATTTTAATGGAGTGCTTTATGAAGTATATCACATGCAGTTAAAGTGTATAGCTGATTCATGCAGCAGCTACCGTGTCTGCTAACATAATCACTGAAAGTCGGTACTTTGCTTGGTAGTGTAGCCTACTACTTTCCCCTGATATTTGAGGCTAAATAACTGTATAACATACAAAATAGTATACATATAATATCATATTACATGGCAGTAATTACAGATATTAGAGTTAGGGCAGTGTTGGTAAATGGTTAGTTAGGTGTGTAATTTTCACCAGCTTCAGTGTTTCCTTATACTGTACTGTAAAGGTACAGTGATGTGGTAAAAATTAGAATACATCTTTTTTGTTTTTCATTACCAACAAAAAATGCAATCATTTAAATTCTTTATTAAGTCTGTAGTTCGTCTTTTGCACAAAAATAAATTAATAAGCTGATTTGGGTAAGATAAAATTAGGTAAAGTTACCTTAGGCAAGTGTGAAATAGTCGGTTAGGAATGCTGACTAAATGTGTACCTATTTAAATCAAAAACTCAGATGTGAATACTAGGGTGTTGCCTTTAATACAAAATTTGTTAGTAAAAATAATAATGTCATTTCATGAGATTCATACAAAAGAAAAAAAATCCAGGCATCTTTGTACCCCGAGAGCTTTTTCTTACCTGTAAATAGCTGCAGGCTTAAGGAAATGGACTGTAACATGCAATTATATTTTTTAAAATGATTAGAATGAAAATGACACTGTAATGGAGTCTAGCAACAGCAGGGAGTATTGATCTGAGCGCAATGGTTAGAAAAAAAAAAAACACACACGAAAGGAGCAATTAAGCAGTGACTGTGACAAACAGGAAATAATGAGATAAATATTTAGTAAAGGAGACCAACATCAAACATATGAACAGTTTAGGATAAATCTAGGAAAACAGAACAGATAAGCTGTCTGAAAATGTACAAAACTGAATTGGATGAAAGTACTGTCGAAGTGAAGTGATTCCTGGGATGAGAGGTAAGATTAATCTAGCATACTAGAATAGAAAAAGAAAATACTGCTATGTCCTCATTCCACACTGGCACAGGCTCCAACAGCAGTAGCTCAGTATAGGATGGACGTCGCCCAGTGAATAGTTCCTTGTTGGGTCAGCCTTTCTATGTACACAAAATCAACTCAGGTATCATAATAACACTGGCTTCACACGCTCATTATCTTTATTTTCCTAAACTGTCTGCTTCACCACTTAAGAGCTACGCTAACCTCTCAAGGTCACAAGGAAAACTAAACCGAAACTCCTCTAATCTGTCCTTCATTCTATTAAAACCTTGCTCGAAACTCAAATGTTCTAGGACGTCCGCCTAGCAACAACAGTTTTCTATGTCGGGAATATCTAAAATATTCCAGAGCTTTCTGACATAACGTAGCATTCTAAATGCTTTAGCAAACAGGTTGAAGTTAAATCTCAATATTACATAACCATCCAAGCAAAACATTATAGATAGAAAACGATTAAAAATTAATGCATATTTTACAAAATACCTCTGCTTGCAACAGCAGGCTATCTGGCAACTCTGATTTGTAAATGAAAACTCGAGAACCATTGGGATCCTTCCAGTACTACCCAGCTAACATTCCTGCTTCTCAACACAACTCCCTCCCTAATCCTTTTCCCGTCCTGACAAAGCTACACAATATTTACAAAGATAATCCTTTATCCAGACTAATTATTTGGTTATACACAAACTAGTCCTCCAACTTATCAGGTCTTCTACTATGCTGCTTCTGATAATATTCCTGTTCCTCCTCACAGTTCACTCCATCTAGAATGGCCTGGTCCTCCTCCTTCCCTATGGAAACCATCACCACCCTCATGTTCTTCAGCTCCTTGGTCATCCTCAACATCATCAGCTGCGGGTGTACACAATTCCTCGAGGATGTCCCAGCTGTACTATCCTGGCCCATGGTACAGCCACAGATGATTCACATGTACCACCGTTCGGCAAGATTGCCTACCTCTCTGAATCTGATATGTTTCACCTGACAGCTGGTCCATCACAGTGTAGGGCTCATCCCACAGACTGTAACTTCAGTGACTGTTCTTTCTTTCATTGATGATTGTATATCCAAACTTTGTCATCATCCTTGAAGCTAACCTCACATGCCTGGGCATCATACTCGCACTTCATCACTGCACCTAAAATCTTCAGAAGTTCTTGAACATGGTGATGTACCTCAGCCAGACTTTCTTAAAGATGCTTCACATAGCTGGAGGTGTCTGTAGGCAGTTCTTCATCAGGTGATCTTCCCAATAACTAATCAATAGGCAATTGTAACTCGTGTTCCAGCATCAGTTTTGCAGGAGTGTAGCCGGTAGACTCGTGGGATCCAGACCAATAGGCCATCAGCAATGCAGGTAATTACTTGTCCCATTCCATCTGTCTCTCTACACAGTACTTGGCCAGTTCTTGTCCCAAGGTCCAGTTGAACTCCATTATCCCATTTGACTGTGGCCTTAGTGGGGTCATCCTGGTTTTCTTGATCCCCACTAACCTGCAGCATTCACGAGTTTCTACCCTCGTCTGAATGTAGCTCTTGTGTTATCCCAGAACAGTTGAATAACTGGTCAACCAACACCTGAGGTACAGTTCCAGCTTCTTCATTGGGAATGGCAAAGGCTTCTGGCCTATTGTGAAGTAAAGTAATCCATGGCAAACATATATACTAGTTTATTCTTTCAGTGACTGGCAGAGGTCCAGCAATATCCACTGCAACTCTTTCCACTGGTGCATCCACTTGGTACAACTGAAGTGGGGTGCAACCAAGTTTCCTGGGTCCATTTTTGGTACAGCATACATCAGAAGCCCAACATCATCCTTCAACATCCTGTTGCATGGCAGTCCAGTAGAACCTCTGTCCCAGCTGACTTAGACTTTTCTTCATTCCCAGATGCCCACTAGTGATCTGGTTATGAGACTCTTCTAAGACCACAGACCTCATTTTGTTATGAAACACCAGTTATCAATTATTGCTGAGGCCATCTGGTGTCTCCCCTTGATGCTCCAGGAGTCTGTTGTTGAAACAATGAAGGTTGCACTGTCTCCAGTCGCTATTATTTGCAAGGATTAACCTGGAAACCTCTTCCCAAGATGGTCGTACTGTATTCCACTGCAGCTACTCTAGCACCGTTTGTAAATTTGTATCCTCCATCTGCATCCTCTACAGGTCTTCTTCAGCTGACACTGGCCCTGTCACTGCAATATGGCTGCACTTCTTTCTAGAATCTTCTTTCCTACTACACTACTTGCAAACTGGGTCACAAGGCCGACAACTCAGGCTGTCAGCATTGCCATGTACCCACCCAGGAAGGCACTGCACCTCATAGTTGCGCTGGTCCAGCTTCCCTCGCCACCATGCCAGTTGTCCTTCTGGATTCTTTAATGTCTTCAGCCACTGGAATGTTGTATGTTCCATCCTGATGATGAAATAAGACTCATAAGTAGGGATGGAAGAAGTCAAGGCTCTTTATCACTGCCAAGAACTCCTTATGGGTCACAGAGTAGCTCCGCTCCAGTGGGCTGAGCTTTTTTCTGTAATACGCTACCACATACTCTTTGTCATCCTTTTTCTGTGACAGGACTCAAATATGCCATAGTCTCTAGTGTCACAGTTCAGGATGAATGGTTGACCCTGATCTGGTTATGGCAGCACTGGAGAGCTTGCCAACGAGTGCATGAATTCATCAAAGGCCTTCTGAGTCACTGCAGGCCACATAATCTTCAGTCTCTTTCTTTACAGTTGGACAGAGGTGCAGCTATTGTTCCAAAATCCTTGACTATATGCCGGGAATAGGTACACAAACCAGGAAACTCCATAGCTCCTTCACACAAGTTGGAACTGGCTAGTTTTCCGCAGCTGCCACCTTCTACGGATCAGTATGGACGCCGTTCATACCTACAGTGTGTCCTAGTTATTTCACTTCCTTCTGGAACAAGTAACACTTCATAGGGTTCAGCTTGACGTGCATTGTTGAACACCTCTGACAGCCTCTCCAATTCCTGGTCGAAAGTCCGTCCAAACACAGTTACATCATCCAGACAGATGAGAGCTGTCTGCCAGAGCAGGCCTTCCAGTACTCTATCCATGAGGTACTCAAAGGTAGCCGGGGCTTGCATAGGCCAAATGGCAGCACTCTGAACTACCATAAACCCTGCTCATAAGAAAAGACTGTTTTCTCCTTGTCCTTCTCTGCAACTTTCACCTGGTATCCTGCTTTCATGTCTAGGGTGGAGAACCACTTGGTGCCTGACAGACCATCCAGCATGTCATCAGTTCTTGGCAAGGGATACACATCCTTCACGGTTACTTCATTCAGGGCTCAATAGTCCACACAGCACCTCACTGAGCCATCCTTCTTCCATACCAGAGCAATTGCTGATGCTCAAGGACTGCTAGACTTTTCTATCACTCCCTGACTTTGAAGATTCTTCATCACCCTCTCCATTTCTTGAGGTTGAGCTGGCACCATCGTCCCCGGGTACTTCATTGGGCAGTGATCCCCGGTGCCAGATCTGTGCATCCCAGGTGTAGGTCTTTAACCCGTCACGTCCTGAGCTATTTCGCACCTCCGACATCCCCCAATCCCGAAGTATTTTCGATTTTTTTTTTTCTAAAACCTTCACTTTTGGTGAGAAACATCAAAACTTCATAGAGAAATCGCTCACCTGAGGTTTAAAATACTCCATCCAGATAGCAGTACCTCCTTACCTGACTGGGTTTTCTAACAGGCTGGCACCAAAGAAAACGAGTTCTATGGGAGGGTAAGTATTTCACACCACTCATAAACGTATTCATTTATTTACTTGGTACGAATTTATATGTAGTACGAGAGTATATTGGTTTTCAAACAGTAATATAGGCATTATAAGCATTGTTTCACTCATTAACTCATCACCATATCTGACCTTCTTTTGCCACATTACCTGATCATCATTTCTGACTGTTTCTTCCTCAAATGCTATGTAAACTTTGTCCTCCACATTGTCATCGATTGGGGAATCACTCTGGCCCTGGATGTCTTTATTGGCCAGGTCACTGGTAACAGGTGAATTGCTGAGACAATGGCATGCGGGGAGGAGGGTGGAGGTTATGCGGTGTAAGGCATTGTCCCTGCTTGGTATCTTGTAGAGGAATAGAGGAAGGTGTTCCATGTATACTTACGAAAAATCACGCACAAAAATTGAAAATTGTGCAAATTAGGGACCTTGCAATTGCACGACATACCAGTACGTCGTCGGGACTGGCAAATGCAAAATGTTCCAACGTACCCATATGTCGACGGGATGGGGCGGGTTAATGCAAAAAGCATCATCAAACTTCACTAGCAGCTGTCCTAACTCCAGCACTTGTGAGTCATCCAGGTGCTGGCAGCTCCTTGAAAATAGATCTTGTAAGTGGTGTAGCAGACTCCCATCTTCTTTGACTACACTCCTTTTATAAGCCTTCCACTGATGCCACTCAGGGTCCACTGCCTGGCACAGTCCCACAACTTTTCCCTCAATGCTCTTTAGTGTTTCACAGGGGAAACTGGCCACCACAACTCGCACTTCACGTGTGTCTGTTTCCACCCCACCATCACTTCAGCCTTCGTCTTGCACCGTCCATCAGGCTGCACCAGCCCTAGGCAGCTGTCAAAAGAGCAATCACCTTGCACTGGAGCAATAGTTCTGATCTTGGGGGTATCAGTGTAGTGCGGAACACCTTCATCTAACCACCAGAACTGGTATGTCTCACTGCCATGACGGGAACTGACTTTCCTCTAACCTTGAGCCTCATGGATCAGTAGTCCAGCTCACAACCCATGGACATCAGGTACAGTAGTCCAGACCAAGAATGCAAGGATCCTCCATCTCAGCCACATAGACTGGAAGCGTAACCTCTTGCCCTGCCACTTCAGTCCAGACATCCAAGGGTCCTCTCAGTTCTGTGTGGTGCCCAGTTATGCTACACCTTAATCCTCTATCCTCTATCCTTAACCCCTCCGTGTCCGCCGGCGTCAAATGACGTTTACCTGATCAATGGCCGCAGGCGTCGTTTGAGCGCATCCTATAAAAAACTGCAAAAATTTTTGGGAAGTGAATGAACGTTCTGAACATCTTCACACTGACCTACACTACACTCCCATACACCTCATCAAGCAGTTCAAAGCCTACTGCTGTGATGAGTGGATTTTCGATTTTTTCGCTCCTAGCCATGCCTAAATAAGCACAACTACATCCATTATCTCGACCCAGGCAGAACATAACTTTGTCCTCTCTTGCAAAACACACACAACCACCTGCTTACGATTATGAAGTAATACAGGCACATAAAAAAAAGACATGATAATAAGTGAAAAATACTTTTGTGTGTTGGTATCTTTACCTATTTGCTCAGGTTTGTTGTAATGGTTTGGATCATTTGATCAGGGGCGTCATTTGGGGGGGCAGCGAGGGGAGCTCTCCCCCCCCAAGCTTTCTGAGGTGGCCTCCAAATCAACTACAATTAATGAAAATAATATAAGGTTAACATCATGACATTAAAAATAATTTGTATTTAGCCTCAGTATGATTTGAGTGAAATATATATAAATATATATATATATATATATATATATATATGGAGCCTCTGTGGTACAATGGTCTAGTGTGCATTTCGTACATGGGTGGACCAGGGTTCGCGCCCCGCCAGGGTAATAAACTTTGGGAGTGTTCACCCGGCCACGTACTGCATTGGCGGACACCAGGGGTGCTGAGGTTGAACCAGTGTCGCTTACTGTAAAGTATGCTTGCACCCAGTCGGCTTGCGCGGGCCGATTACACTTGGTTCACAGACTACACAAACATTCAAAGCCACTCCAACACTACAATTACACTAACAAGCACTTCGCACCTACGTACAATCTCTACTAGACAGCCTAAGCCACTTGGTAGAGATATATCATCCCGACTTCAGTCGGGATAGGTCGGTCCTGCAGTGGATACTCAAACGGCTGATGATATATATATATATATATATATATATATATAGTGTGTGTGTAATAATCACAATAATTTACTAGGTATATTAAAGGATGTCAATGTAAATATGTTCCTAGCCCTCTGGTCAGTTAACTTCAGTATCGAGCTGCCATTTTTATTGTATTCCGGCTATCATTAAAAGTTTTTCTTTATATTTGGAAGTACGTACCTGTAGGTAGGAGTCTTAGGAGTTCATTTAGATCAGTGGTTCCCAAAGTGGGAGGTGGAAAGATCCAGAGGGGAGGGGAGGTACCATGGGACCGTGAGGAAACAGGGGACAGTAGGGGGGGGAGGGGGTGGCAGGGTGGCATCAGAACCAAGTAAGCCTTTTTTTTTTTAACAAAATCTATATGACAAAATCTAAGTCAAAAACACTGAAGTGACATTTACGCTTTACAAAAAAAAAGTTATACACGAAAGCATTGTTTTATTTTATTTTGTGATTCGACGTGGGAGTTAAAAGTTCGAACGTTTTCTTAATATCTTGGTAACGTAGTCTGGACATGATTAGGCAGCACAAGCCACAGGCCAGCCAGTCAGACAGCAGACACCGTGGGGTGTTCATTCTGTAAGGGCTGGTAAAGTACGTATGAACACAGTTTTATCTACATATCTATTGCCAGACGCCTTAATCCCGTAAGGAGTGGCCACAATCAAATCGCTTCCATGTCGCCCTGTACCCCTCCATTTCACTGCCCTGCTCCCAGCTCACACACCCCTCTCTCATATACCTCTCCACTCCATCCCTCCATCTCATCCTTCGCCTCCCCCTCCCTCTCCCCACCACCTCACTCACATACACTCTCCTCGTCAGTCTCTCGTTTTCCATCCTCTCCACATGGCCAAACCGCTTCAGTGTGTTTCTCTTAACGCTTCCTATCACATCCACAACCACACCACAACGCTCCTTCACTTCCTCATTTGTCAGTCTGTCTTTCCATGTGACTTCACATGCTCCTCTCAAATAATTCATTTCCACTGCTTTCACTCTTGACTTGTGTCCCTCCAACAAGGTCCAAGCTTCACTTCCATACATTAGAGTTGGTATCACAAAACTGTCATGTAGTAACTTTTTTCACTTCCATGCTCACTTCCCTGTTTCTTATCACTGCTTTCAAGGAACCAGCAACCTTTCTTCCTTGTTGTACCCTTTCAAGCACTTCACCCTCCAAACGTCCATCCTTACTCATCACATTACCCAGGTACTTAAACACACTCACATTTTCCATTTCCTCCTCAGAGAACCTCACTGTACATTCATTGACTTCACTTCTCTCGAAGACCATAATTTTACTCGACCCTACATTTCCCCTTAGATTCCATTTCTTACACACTCTCCCAAACTCATCCACCAAGCCTTGCAGCTTCCCTTTGTCTTCACTTAACAACACAGTATCATCTCCAAACAGCAGTACAGGGTAGTTTCCAAACGCAGCCCTCTCTCATTAGGGCCACTGCAACATCTACTGCCCTACCTTGTATCTCTTTTATTACCCTTTCCATATACAGATTGAACAACCATGAGACATGACACATCCCTGTTTCAATCCAACCTTCAAATAGAAAAATTCACTCAGTTCACTATCCACACCCACTGCAGCCTTAGCACCCTTATATAAACTCTTCACGGCCTTCAACAACTACCCATCAATTCCATACACTCTTAATACTTTTCGGAATCCTTGTCTATCCACCCTGTCATATGCTTTCTCCAAATCCATGAAGGCCACATACAACTTCTTTCTCTTCTCTAGAAACTTTTCCATTGCAGAGCTAAGAATGAATATCTGATCTACACAAATTCTTCCCTTCCTAAACCTACCTCTTCTTCTCCAACTAATTCCTCTGTTATTTCCTTAACTCTGTTAGTATGTATCCTACCATATACATTTCCTATTACACTAAGAAGAGAAATACCCCTATGATTACCACATACTTCTTTTTCCCCTTTTCCTTTGTGCAGGGGAATAATTATACTTGACTTCCAATCCTCCGGGACTCTACCTTCCTCCCAGGCCAATCTGTACATCTTCCACATCCATTCTACTACTGTCTGTCCCCCATGCTTCAGCATTTCATCACACACTTCATCAATTACTGGGGCTTTCCCCATTTCAACTTTCCACAACTTCCATCCTACTGATTTCTTCCTCTCTTCTCTCACATCCTTCCTCCCAGCCATTCCCCAGCCACTTACACTCGCATTACTTTCATTCTCTATGTTCAACAATACCCTAAAGTGTTCCCCCCATCTCACTTTTTCTCCTTTCTCCACTAGTAACCTACCATTTTTATCTTTCTCTCCTTACCTAACTCCTTTGACACCCTGTCTAACTCTACCTCATTCCAGAACATTTTCCTATGTTCCCTCCACTTTACACTCATATCCTTCCAAATTCCTCATCCACTCTCTTCTTACTCTACCTTACCAATCTATTCACCTTTCTCTTCCTCTCTCTATATAACTCTCTCATCCGTCTGTCAACCTTTTCCACACCGTTGTTTCTTATCCACTCACTATATGCTTTCTTTTGTGCCACAGCCTCTCTTATCTCTTCATTCCACCATGTTGCTCCTTGCATCCCCTTTCGTCTTCTCTTCTCCCCACACACCACCTCACAAGTCAAATTAATGTATGATATCTTGCCATGTAACTATAATAACCTCTTGCAACTGGTACAGTATAAAGCTGCTGCAGGTAAAATATACGGCGTTTTTCACCATGGCACACAGGCCACAAAGAGCACTGCAAATAACTTTGCGGAGCAGAGATCACGGAGATATCCACTGTTGCAGTAGTTTATTCATTATTCAATGCAATAAATGTACATATTTTAGTTTTCAATTTCCTCTAGTGAATTCCGAAATTAATATATTATTCTTACCTGAGCGTCTTCCAGATTTAAAAACCATCATTTTATTTCTCCCACCTCTTAGTGTTGAGCTTACTTTTTCACATTACTTTATATAGTTCATGATATTTTGGGGTTAGCAAGCTAAAAGCTTTCCAATTTTAATTCTGTTACAAGTTTGTCGTTACATAATTGTTACATATCGTTTGTAGTTACATAATTGTAGCAAGTGTAACATAATGCAATAGTTTGTTGTTACAGAATCGTAATAACTGCAGTCCTGACATCACTAATCCGGTCATGCTGCGGTCGATGATAGTGATGATGTGCCTTGCCACTGGCTCGTGGAGAACACTAATTTGCTTTTTGTTTCACTTATAGAAGGAGTTTATGTGGTATTTTGGCATTTGTAGTAACACTTTTGCTTATTTCCATTTGTTTGTTATGTGATCTTACTGTATTTTTTTTCTCTTTTTTCTTTTTCTTTTTTTTTTTGTACAGTATGTATTAATTTTCTATAGTTTGTTTTTCTTCGTTTGACTACGCTTTTTCGGTGTTGTCCAAGGTTGCATAATTGCTGGTTTAGTTTATATTGCACAGATATTACTGAAAATGATATTATATAGCCCCATATTTTGTTATTTTATATAAAAAATATATATACACTATATACATTATTAACTATATACACTGACTTGTTGTTCACTTGTACCTATCGTGGGCAATATATGTGTCAGCACTGTGTGGAAATTTTTGTCTTCACGATTGTGTAGAAGATGTTCATTCTTGCTAACGTCATTTGTGTTGGCCATTTGTTTTTTCTTTTCCTGGTTTTCCTTGTAACTTAATTTGTCTGTTTCCACTAGGTAGCTTTAATTAATAAATGTTTAATACAGTTCTTTTAATCGCTCACTGAGTAACTGTGAGAGTATATTTTCTTTATTACTTTGTGGATGTAATAATGTATAGTTGTATGTATGAAACACGTATTTTATGTAGGTATAAATAGTAACACTCGTTGGTAGTAAATAAACGCTATAGTAAATGAATGAATATACAGTATACCGTGTAGAATATTTATTGTTGGTGCAAGTATTTAGTGATTGAATTATGCCGATAATTAAAGTAGGTATATGTATTTACAGTAAGTTGTAACTATACAGCACGTTTTATATGCTTGTGCGGAAGTTTTTTGTCTATCACTGTGTATTGTATAAATGAAGTAACTATGAAACCCACTAATTTTTACCGTGGTGGGAATGGTGTGAGTGGTGGTGAGTTGTGGTGTCCCACACGAGTTGATTGACGTAGCGTCATCTCAGCAAACATGTATGGTGACGTCGACTACCCACACTGGTAGCTGTGGTGAGTAAATGAGTGAAGAAAGGTGAGTAAGATGAGTTGTGAATATGGGCTTGGTATTTGCTTTGTCGTCTTGACCTCTTCGCTCCTGCGTCAGCGGTGGAGGTTGGTGGAGGTAGGGGGCAGATGGAGAGAAGGGTAGAGGTCTGGGGGTTGTTGCTGTGTTCTTGCTTTTCGTTTGCTTATTTTGTTTTTCTTTCTCAATTTATTCTCGGTCCTTTTTTCTTGTGATTTACTCATTGTGGGATGAAGACTGTTGCTACTTGTAGGTGCGTGTAGAAGATTATGGAGATGTCTTGTAGACTTGTTACTTGAAGTTAATCATAGATGGTTGTAATTTGTTGGTTCGTTGTAGAAATTGGAAGATTGTTTGTATCAATATTTTGTTAAACTACTGGCAAGGCATCCTGTGACCTCTTCACCTCTACATCAGCGTGATGATCGGGTAGATGGAGGGAGGAGTTGGAGAGAATCCTGTCAGGAGCTGGTTGTGAGTTGTTGGTTGTAAGAGGTAATGTTTATTTTCAATCAGGATAATGTAGAATCAACCGTACACTCGTAGACTCGTAGGCTCGTAGGTTATAGGCTCGTAGGCTTGTAGATTCATCGACTCGTAGACTTGTAGGCTCGTAGGCTTGTAGCTTGTATATTGTAGGACTTCAGTGTAGAACTGAAGCTAATCTTGGTTAGAGTCTCGCCTGCTTTTGTAGAAATTCACTGTAGATTCGTAGACGAGGTTCGTACGTTCACTACCACCATATCTTACAAAAACTTTGTAGCTTCTTGTAGTGTGTTTTGTAGATCAGTTATACATATATTAGACTCGCGGACAAGCGGTTGTTATATAAGACTAGTTTTGTAAGTAGATAATCTTCGTTCCCTTTTGTCATGCAATGACAGGAGAGGTAAAGATTAGTATGGGACTGTTTTTATTTGTCTTGGAAATATTAACAAAGTCTCTCACACACGAGTGAAGTATAGAGTCCCACGAGCTACCTCCCTCTCTCTCTCTCTCTCTCTCTCTCTCTCTCTCTCTCTCTCTCTCTCTCTCTCGCCCATGTTGCTATCCTCCTTCTCCCTACTACCTGCCGGTTCTATGGCCTGTCTTGTTCTGAGCTCAGATTCCTTCATTCTCGTGTGGCAGGGGTCGTGTCACGTGTGCTCTACTGTCGTGGAAGCTTCTTGAATACTGTATGTCTGTGTGTATGTACTGCTTCCAGTGCACGATCAACATTTCTTCACTTAAAGAGTTGCAAGCTAATTTCCCGTTCCCACACCTTTTCTGGTGCTGTCTGTCTATCTATCTATCTACCTATCCATCATGCTTTCTGTTATGATTTGTAATTATAATATGAAGTCCGGACATGCCTTGCGCATTACGGAGGTTATTCTCTCAGGCATGGATGCATATATTCATTTCTCATATCCTTTGATTATGCAAGAAAACCTTCGTTTAATCGCGCTTGTTCTAATGCTGTCCACAACAAGTAGAGGGTCCATAAAAGGTAGCAGAGCCAACCCACTCCTGAAACACAGCTGTTTTATGTTTCTGCCTGGAATCGTGCAAAATCTGTTCTTCGCTCTGCTAAAAATAATTTCATCAGTACTAAAGGCTCTGAACTCTCCAACTCGAATTCTTCCCGCTCCTTCTGGCACCTTGCCAAAAACCTTTATAACAACTTTACCTCATCATCCTTCCCTCCTCTTTTCTACTCTGATGGTTCTGTAGCTATTTCTTCTACTGATAAAGAAGATCTCTTTGCTCAGACTTTCTCCTCCAATTCCACCTTAGACGATTCCAGTGCTGTTCCTCCATCATTTCCTCTTTCAGACTTCCTCAGGGCTGACATTAAAATTTTTTCAGCTGATGAGTTTTCTGCCATCACAGGCCTCAATACTAACAAGGCATATGGGCCTGATGGAGTCCCTCCTGTTGTCCTCAAGAACTGTGGTTCTCTGTTTACACCCTGCCTAGGTAAACATTTTCCCCTTTGTCTATCAAATTGTACCTTTCCTTCTTGCTGGAAGTTTGCTCTCATTCAGCCAATCCCAAAGAAAGGTTACCATTCCCAAACCTTTAACTATCATCCAATTGCTTTAACATCCTGTGTCTCAAAAGATTTTGAGTCAATACTTAATAGAAAAATTTTAAAGCATCTTTCCTATCACAACCTTCTTTCTGATCATCAATATGGGTTCCATCAGGGACGTTCCACTGGCGATCTTCTCAGCTACCTTTCAGACTCTTGGTCATCCTCCTTTCGGGAGTTTGGCAAAAGCTTTGCCACTGCACTTGACATTTCAAAGGCTTTCGATCGAGTCTGGCATAAGTCCTTAATTTCCAAACTTCCCTCTTACTGTTTCTGTCCTTCTGTCTGTGCCTTCATCTCTAGCTTCCTTTCTGGTCTTTCTGTAGCCGCTGTTGTAGACGGCCATCATTCTTCTCCTAGATCTATCAACAGTGGTGTTCCTCAGGGCTCAGTCCTATCACCAGCTCTCTTCCTTTTATTCATCGATAACCTTCTAAGCTGTACATCTAACCCAATCCACTCCTACGCTGATTACTTCACCCTTCACCTTTCCATTCAGTTCCCGCAACGTCCATCTCAGCAGTTACTTCAACAAACAAGGGATGCAGCTATGGCACACCTAATGTCTGGCTTGGCTCGTATCTCTGAGTGGGGTAAAAATAATCTTGTTGTTTTTAATGCATCAAAGACTCAGTTCTTACACCTATCAACCTGACAAAAACTTCCACGGGAGTATCCACTAATGTTTAATAATATTCAGCTTAATCCTTCATCATCCTTGAACTTGCGTGGGGTTTCATTCACTCGGGACTTATCTTGGAGAGATCATATTACCTCTCTGGTATAATCTGCTTCCAAAAGATTAGGTGTGCTAACCCGACTTCGTTCCTTCTTTACCCATGCACAGTTGTTGACTTTATACACAGGTTTTATCCGCCCCCATGTAGAGTACAAGTCTCACGTGTGGGAAGGCTCCCCACATACAGCTTTTCTCAATAGGGTGGAGCCAACGGCTTTTCGTCTCATTAACTCTCTTCCTCTTACTGGCTTCCTTCAACCTCTGTCTCTTCGCCGCACTGTTGCATATTTATCTCTTTTCTATTGCCACTTCAGTGGTCACTGCTCCTCTGAATTGTCTGCTTGCATCCCTCCACCTCTACAATGGGCACGTCGTACCCGTCTAGCAGCAATCTCTCATCCCTTTTCTGTCCAATTCTTTAATGCAAGAGTTAACTGTTACCCCCAGTCCTTCATTTATGCAACAGGTCAACTCTGGAACTGTCACCCTCTGTCTATATTTTCTGCCAGCTATGAACTCCAGTTTTTCAAACGCACTGTGTCCAGGCATCTTGAAATGATCGGATCTTGAATTTGGCTCTCTCTTGTATTTTGTTTTTCGCTTGGAAGCAATAGTATTGCTGGCTCACGGCCTTTGGTTCCTTCTTCCTAGCATTAAAAAAAAAAAAAGTTGTTCTGATGACTCAGTCAGGTGCCAATGACTTAACACATCAGGACTCACAAAAGTCTGCTCTGAGGCTAAATTAATCACTAGAGAACACTTCATGCAGTTTATTCATGTACTTTGGCCATGTAGCGTGGGTGGAGAATGAAACTGACTAGAATAGTGTATGAGTGATTTAGACGGGAAGAGGGAGGAGGTGACCATGGTTCGGGTGGAGAGATATATGAGGAAGAGGGTTGTGAGTTGCAGGAAAGGCAGCCTGATGGTGGAGGACAAAGTTAAATAATAGCAAAACGTTTGTGACCACTCCTTATGACCTTGAATTGCCTGGAGACAGATAGATACACTTGATCAGTTTTTTTATCACTCTTATAAAGAGAACTCAATCTCTCTTTCACTCATTCAGTTCGCCGGTTACTCACTTTCATAATCCCACTCTTTCACTTCATTTTGTTTCACTCTGAGATACATTCGTTTACTCACAAATAATCAGCAATGACATTCACTTGCATAGACTCGGGCTCAGGGCTGGATCCAGCACACTGGAAAAGGCGGGGTGTGATCCGTAGTGGACTTACCACAAGGTTGAATATACAAGCTGACTCATTACCAGATCTCGCAAAATTTACCATAAAATCCCTCTTTTCATTGACATGATTTTTGGCAACATTATACAAGCCTATATTGCATGTATTTTGCAAAGTAACATTGCTCTTTTATTTATAAAGTAATCGGTCAGCAAAAAATAGGGTGTGGATACAGCTTCCCAGTCGCTGCTTGATACACATCTCATCATATCACTCTCACAGTCGCACTCATACCCTGTTTCTAGCGTTCTTACTCCCTGCTACACATTCACTGCTGTTCACATACTTCCTCACTGTCAAGTATACTCAGTCTCAGACCTACAGTCATACTTATTCTTACTCGTTCATATTTGCTCTCTCACTTCCATTCATATTCTCTCGACCTTACACTGGCAAACTGTCGGACACACACTGATGCTATCGCCGCTGACTCGCATTCTCATATTTTCTCACAATAACACACTCACGCTTACTCTGTCACATAATTTACCAGACAGGGCATTATCTCTTACACTAACACAATCAGCTATAATTTTGCTTCATTAGAGAGAGAGAGAGAGAGAGAGAGAGAGAGAGAGAGAGACTGAATATAATTAAAATCTGACGGTGCAACTGCCAGGGTCATATGCCGCCGGACAAAAGGTAAAAGACGCACCAAATAAAAAGTGCATATTCAAAATAAAGTGAATACCCATTAGTAGAAATAAAACACTGAAAATGACAAAAGAATAGTTTATAAAATTTCAATTACTTATAAAAGTGAAAGGAGGCCCGCCTCATGAAGAAAGCTAAAAACATTAGAAAAATCGCTAGAGGCTCCACCCAGCATCAAGAACAGACAGTAGGCACCATCTGCCCCGTTATGACTATGGAGGAATCTCTGACGTAGGTCCCCCAGACTCGGACACTTGACTTGCAATTAACGGACAATAAGGGGAACATGGCAACCATCACAGTACGGTTGAGTCTCACCACTCATGAGGAACCCATGAGTAAGCTGAGAATGCCCAATGCGCAGCTTAGCAAGAGCCATCTCCAGTTGCCGTGGCATGGACGGATGACCCATGGCACAACCACTCTGTGAATGATTTCTTTTAGTTTAATATGAGCAACACCATCCCAGTGACTCTGCCAACACGGGCGAATTCCGTACCGCAAGTAAGGTGTTACATCAGAAACAGGAAATGGGCTGCGGGCTCTTGAGAAGACGCAGCTTTAGCTAATGTATCTGCCCTCTCATTGCCCACCACACCAACATGTGAGGGAACCCAACAGAAATCCACATGACGGCCACGACGGCCAAGAAGAGATTCTAAAATTGATAAAACCAATGGATGGGATGAATTAAATGACTCCAATGAGGAGAGAGCATTACAGGAGTCACTAAAAATCACAGAAACAAACTGTAGGAGAGTAAAAATGATTTTGAGAGCATATAAAATCGCAGTCAGTTCTGCCGTATACACTGAAGTAATACAAGGAAGGCTATCATCCCTACTACAGGAAGGGAACACAACGCCAAAGCCTACTCCAGTATCAGTCTTACACCTGTCAGCATAGAAAGGGACAGAACCATCATGAGTGGAGGCATGTTCTAAAGAGAGAGGGATACCTGAGAGGGAAGTTAGCCCTTTTTACCGACAACAGACCTACAAATTGTTATACAAGGGAGTAGCCAAATATCCACCCTTGGAATATGATGTGGACAAACTGCCAGTCTCAGAACAGAGAGGGCTAACATAACAGACCAGACCCTGTAACCAAAGGGGTTTAGGAACCTAGGACAGGTGTCATAAACCGAAGATTGGGAATCTTAGGAGATGATGGAACAAGAAATTGAGTCCAGAATGCGGTGAAGATGATACCAACACCTCATCATAAATGACTGGCGTCGCAAATCCAAGGGAGTACATCAGCATCCACCAACAAACTTGAAATTGGGGATGACCTGAATGCCCTGGTTGCCAGATGTACACCAGCATGATGCACAGAATTTAACAACCAGAGACGGGCATCTGTTGCAGAGGAGTAGATCTCACATCCATATTCAAGTTTAGGAAGAATAAGAGACCTATGCAAGAGGAGGAAAGTTTGATGGTAAGCACCCCAAGAGGTATGAACCAAAACCCCCAAAGACTCAAAGCTTTAAGACAAGCTGCCTTAGCACAACGAATATGAGGAAGCCAGGTTAGTCATCTATCAAACAGAAGACCCGAAACTGCGTCTCTTCAACACAGGATATTCTCCGACCATAGTGATACAAGTCTGGGTCTGGGTGAACCCCCTGAAGATGACAAAAAATGCATAATCACTGTCTTTGTTAAAGAATAATGGAAGCCACGAGACTCTGCCCCATCAGAAATTCTATTAAGAGCCAGCTGCAACTTCCTATCTATCAGAGACATTCTAGATGTGGTGTAGGAAATTGAGAGGTCATCGACATATAGTGATCCTCGTACGCTACTGATGGCCACAGCAAAGACAGTAACACCAAGGATATTCCTTCGAGGTACTTCGCCTTCTAGTGCACAGATATTAAAAAGCACTCCTCCCATTCGGACCCTTAAAAAAGGATTAGATAAAAACTGCTGAATAAAAACATGCAAGCACCCACAAAGACCAAATTCATGAAGAGAAAGTAAAATACCATGATGCCAGGCAGTGTCATATGCCTTCTTTAGATTGAAGATAACCGTGAATTGGTGTTGGTTAGTGGAGAAAGCCTCACAGACAGAAGATTCCAAGGACACTAGTGCATCAGAGGTAGATCGCAATTTTCAAATACTATAGTGGGCAGGGGATAAGAAGTCACTTCTCTCTAAAAACCACACAAGCCTAACATTGACCATCTTTTCCAGAACTTTACATTTACAAGAAGTCAGAGAAATAAGCCGATAATTCATTGCCTGTAGGTGGTCTTTACCTGATATGGGGATGGGGATAACTACAGCAACACCCCAACAATCCGAAAACTCCCCAGAACTCTAGATCTTATTAAATAATGAAAGCAAACACAAAAGGGACTCATCAGACAAGTGACATAAAAAGGCATAAGGAATATCATCACAACCAGGAGAGGAATCATAGCACTGCAACAGAGCTGCCTGGAGTTCAGGAATAGAGAATGGACCATTGTAAGACTCTCCCCCAGAAGAGGCAAAACTGAAACCACAAGATTCTAGGCGTTGGCGGTGGCAAGCCGAAGGTGTATCTGCATTCTTCTGTAATACACTGGCAAAACGATCGACGAACAACTCTGCAACAGCGAAAGAATCAGCCACAGGTCCATCTGTTGCAGATAAAACAAGAGGGGAGGGAAAAGTATTTTTTCCTGAAATTTTCTTTACTCGATTCCACGCCTGAGTGGTGGAAGTCCTTGAACTGATGGAGAAACATAACTCTTCCAGGATGAATGCCTGGCCTCCTTTAAAACCCGCCTCATATGAGCTCGTGCTCTCTGATATGCCACCAAATACTGAGGATCCCCACGGTGACGACGAAGTCAAGAGATGGCAACTAGTTTGGCTCTCACTGCAGAACTGCACTCAGAGTTCCACCAAGGAACTGGACGTTTTGGAAACTGACCTCTCATTCTTGGAATAGATAAAAGGGCTCCTGAGTGCAACAAGTCATTGAAATATAACATCGCCTCATTAAGACAGCCAAACTCATTGACAGAAAGGGAAGTGGAACTTAATTCCCTGAAACGTGGCTAGTCAGCCTTATCCAGAAGACAACAAGAATGACATGGTTGAGGTCCACTTGCACTAGCAGTTAAGAGCAATGGAAAATGGTTGCTGCCATAAAGGTCTGGCAACACATCCCAGGTAAAGTCTAAAACAGCATCAGCTGAGCATTAGGACAAATTAATTGCAGTAAAAATTCCAGTCTGGCTGTGGAAATAAGTCATTTTATCGGAGCTGAATATGCCCAACTCCTCGTCTTCCACTAAAGAGGCCAGCATGACATGACGATGGTTGGCCTTACTGTTTTCCCATAGTGGATGGTGACCATTCATATCTCCTAGTAACAGAAAGGGAGAAGGAAAGCCATGAATAAGGGATTCCAGATCCGTCCTTTCAACAGTAGCACTAGGAGGAAGATAAAGACTACAAACTGTATACTGCTGACACAAAAACATCCGGACAGCAACAGCCTGCACGGGAATGGAGATGTCCAGATGATGACATGGAATATCCTGGCGAAGGAAGATAGCAGCACTTCCATGACGACCTTGGCCTCACACAGGATCGGAATAAAAGGCACGTAGCCAGCAGGACCGGAAGGAACAGTATCACCTACCATGGTCTCCTGGATGCACATGCACAGAGGAAAATTTGAGAAACAAGATGACACAGTTCCTCTTAGTTAGCACGTAAACCCCGACAGTTCCACTGGATGATAGAACCCATAGTGGAGGGATGATGATTAAGTGCGGGACTGTACACCTGACAACCGAGCGGGTTTGGATTGATGCTTATAAAAGCCCTTTGGAGGAGCCTGCCCAGCACCAGAAACCCACACCCTCTGTTTAACATCCAAAAGCAAACGTGAGGACGAGGAAGTAAGTTTTATAACACTCCTTCTTGGAGTAGGCATTCCAGTTTGTTTGGAAGGTGGCTTGGGGGCCACTTTTGGAGATGTAGGATGCCCAGTGCCCCCACCAGAAGCCTTAGAAGTGGAAGTAGTGTCCACAGGACTCGAATCATTTGAGGAGGCCATCCTATGCTACAGATGTGAAGCATCAACGAGCGGTCCAACAACATCCCCAGGTGGGGACCAGACCAGAGGTGAACTATCAGCTTCAGCTGTCACCTGGCTAGATTCCTCAGCCTGCTGGGCAGAGGGAACAGGAGAGGTGTCAACTCAAGGTTTGACAACAGAGACCTTAGGTGGCCGGTCTTCATGCTCAGAGGACTCTGATGAACAAACGTCATTCTCTGAAACAGTACCAACAATGGGGACAGCATCCTGTAAATCACGAGTTGAAGGAGTGGGTACTGGAATGGGTCGAGGCTGCCTCTGAGATTTCAGGGTGATGCACTGGCATTCCAGAAAGGACAGAAGCATAAGTAACCCCGGGCAGAAAGAAGAGAGTCGGGACACTCCTTTTTGCTTCAGGAAACAAAACCCTCTCACATGTATGAATGGACAAAATCTCCTTTTCAAGGCAGTATCTTGGACAGTTTTTAGAAGCAACAGCATGAGGACCTCCACAGTGATAGCATTTAAGTGGTCCTGTACTGTCGCTGGTATGGTTTGGTCCGCCACAGGACCCACAGTCACCAGGAAGGCCAGCCTGTGCATGATGGCAAAATCGGCTAACATGACCATACCCCTGACAGTGGAAACATCGCTTTGGGGTTGGCAGGTACGGCTTAACAGGAAGTGACAGCCAAGATAGTTTAACAGACATAGGCAACGTTAGCTTGTCAAATGTCAGGAACAAGGTTGGTGTTGGGGTCAAGATACCCTCTATTTTTTTGTGCAGGCACTCAACAGTTACCACACCAGAAGACCACAATTCTTCCAACAACCGTACCTCTGAGTATCGAAGGAGGTCACGGGAAGAGATGACACCCTCACAATGATTAACAGTATCGTGAGGAACACAGGTACAGCTGCACAAGAGGCAGAGGTCATATTCAGAAATTGTGAGCTCTCTTCCGGGGAGTACATCTCAACAAGTAGGCCTCCACCCCCCTGGAAACAGATTTTAGGTTCCGGACCACAGGCCGAAACAATGGCACGGTGCAAATAAAAAATGTCAGTATCTAGTACTGACACACCCACAGCGGATTTCAGTACTAGATACTTGGCATATGATGCCGACACCAGTTTGTCTGGGGCCAACCCCAGAGCCATACCAACCCAATGGGAACTCCTCCCAGACCCAGCCGAATGCTGTGGCAGAGAAGGATACACCCTAGAGGCCTAGAAAGGCTCGAGAGTGGCAATCATTGAAGAAGAATCTGAAGAATGGTCAGGGCCAGATGCAGCATCGTCAACAGATTTAATCTTCTATATAATTCAACAAATAACCTTCATTCTCCCATCCCTATACCCACCATGGAGCCCAACAAGGGGAGGTCTAATGCCAGGGACAACACCACTGACGACCCCAGACGTAGCAGGAGAGTATACACAGGTAACCACCAGGGGACCTGGGCAAGGGTGACTCCAGGATGTTAGGAGCCACCAGGCCCACCAGTGCCCACTTGACCCTCACCAGTGCGTGACCAGCCTATTGACCTGGTCGGGCCCAACCAGGCCGCCAATCTAGCCAGAATAAGGGACCAAAGAGGTGTATTGCTAGCTGCAGGGTGCATCATGCAGCATCACTCAACCCCCAGGACTCCCGTCTCCCAGCATTACGGGATGCCACACACGGCAAACACGTGGGGAGGCAACAGTCCCACCCTAATTGGCAAATGGGCAGGGACTAACATCACCAGCAGGCCTCCCCCACCAGTGATTCACGGGGTGCTTGGTTCATGAGGCCAACAGATGCCGAACCCTACAATGGTAGGCATGCCTCCAGAGTAGGTGGCACTGCCATCCATGCTTCAAAACCCGCCATCGTGTCAAGGTGATCCCCCTCAGTGGGGAGAGAGAGAGAGAGAGAGAGAGAGAGAGAGAGAGAGAGAAGCAAACACATACTGAAGGAACAGAATGGGTTGTGAAGAGAAATAAGACTAGAAAACTTAATTGGAAGACCAATGGAAAAGATCTATTTATCTTTCGCCAAACGCCTCAATCGAGTAAGGGGTGGCTGCAGACACATTGCTTCCATACCACCCTGTCCTCTGCAATTATTCGTAGGCTGCCCTGTCTCTAACTCACACTCCTTTCATATATCTCCTCATGCCATTCCTTTTTATCTCATTCTTGGCCTCTCTCCCCTCCCCCTTCATCCCACACATATAAACTCTTCAAAAGTTAACATCACATTCTCCATCCTCTCCACATGGCTAAACCATCTCAGAGTATTGCACAGTTTATTGTGCAATGATGAACTACAGTCTTTCTTTAACCTTTTCTCATCAAGTGGCATGTTGACGTGCCACTAAGGAAATGCCTGTAGTCATCGGGTGGCACATTAACGTTTTCTGGGCTTTTTTATATTTGTGCACAAGTACTGGGGACCCAATAATGGTTCAGTATCAGGAGGTGGCAAGACTGAGGAGTTGCCATTGTGGGAGGACTTTTTCGTTTTCTATTATTTTCGTCATGTACTAGAATTATGCCGAAGCATGCGTTACGAAATGTTTTGCTTCCACGGCAGCTTGTTTGGATCTGGTGGAAGCGATGTCTGATGACAGATTATGTTGTCAGTGAAAGTGAAAGTGTTATAATAAAAGGAAAAAAACAGCCTTGAGTTTATCTTTATAGCAAATGGTGTATGTCTGGCAGTGGAGGAGCTCCAACACCACAGGTTTTGACAGCTCACCACACAGGTAATTACAGTGAGTCCTCATATTTGGACACATTTTACTTCGACGCCTCGATTTTTGCGCAAGAAAAAAGTTTTCTAGTTGTCTCACAATTTGCGAATTTCCTCACATTTTGATGCTCCCAGCCGGCAGCCGACACTCAGTAGATGATGCGTGCCGATGCTCAGTCTAGGCACTGTCCATTTTTCTATGCAACAGTTTTCCATGATCTTTATACAGCTAGTCCAGCAGGGCAGTAGACACAGTGAGTTTGTTATTGTTTATGATCGTAACATACGATCTTCAGCCGTGTCGTGCTACTGTTTAGAATCATTACATGTTTTTCTTAATACTATTTATTTTTGTTTTGATGGTCAAATACCTGAAATGGATGTAAAATAAAGCTTATCGATATTTAAAGAAGGAAATAATAATAACCGTCCCAGTACAGAGATGGTAGACTCAGTCCACCAATTTTTTATTCTATTTGACTATATTACAGCCTCTCTTCCTAGTAGCAGTGAGTAAAATAATCTTGTTATAATTACTCCCTTCCTTTTAGTGACAAAGAGGGCATCTAAAATGACCGGGGTTTAGCTGACCTACCTTGATGTCGAAAACTAAATAATCTAGTGAAAAGTGGCAGCTTTTCCTTGGTTAGTGACATCGGAACTAGCCCATCCACTCTCAACACACCTTCGCTTGACACTCAAGCCAGTCTTCACTTTATTTCTTATATGGATTTTTGGTGTTGCAGCTCTTTATAACAGCTTTAATGTCTTCTCAGGTATATGTTTATTGTGTTATGCTGTTTTAGCACTAGTAAACACTCTTCATTTAATTTTGGGTGGGGCCTGTTTGGTGTTATAGTGCTTTCTGATAGGGTAGGTACGTGTTCCACAGGAACACTCCTCTATTTTTCCCATTGATTCTTAACTTCACAATTCGACGTTTCACGGTTCGTGAGGTTTTGGCGGAACATCCAAGCCGTGAAAAACGAGGATTTACTGTTATTTTTTTTTACATATTGTTAGACGTCATTTAACTCAGGAAATTATGGTCAGTTTTTGGGTGTGGAATATTATATCAAAACAACTAATTTCATATAGTTCAAAACCCCCGAATGTGGGACATCCAGCAAAGCACACACACACACACACACACACACACACACACACACACACACACACACACGAAGTGAAAGGGTTGCAGTCAGATTTAAGCTATAAGAATTCTTTTATGTGTATTGCTGCTTTTCATTCAACAGTTCTGTATATTCGACGTCAAACATTGTGCACCCGTCGAAGTAACCCGACCACAAGCCGGCACCCACGGGCGTCTTACCCTGATCAAGGTGGTTTTTTGAGATAGGACACTTTTAATGGGTTGGTAGTAATCTGTTGGTTATCAATATCCGTTCTGACCTCACGCAGGAATCATATATGCAAACCGTGTTGTCATTCCCAGTGAATATTGGACGTTTCTGATTGACGAGAAAAATACACTGCGAAGGAGGTGCCGCACTTGTCATCACTCTGCACATAAGTGGCTGGGAAGGCGAAGGTGTGGGAGTAGATACTGCACTGAATAGAGAATGAGAGACGGAAGGGGAAACTAAGGTAGAGGCAGTAGTGGAAGGGAGTGATGGTGTCGTGGGTGGGGTTAACTGAAGGAAGTTTGGTGGGAAAATGAGAAGATGGAAAACCTAGAGGGTCATTTTGGGGAGAAGGAGTAAGAGTACCTGGTATATAATTATCTGGATGATCCGAGACAGTAGTTGTACTAGTAGTAGGTGGAGCAGGAATAGAAGCAGAAGTTGGAATAGCAGTAGTAGTAGTAGTAGTAGGAGCATCCGCGCTAGGTTTCATTTAAAATTTACCGCTAAGAAGCAATGTTATTACACCATCATCACGACTGCCATTATCATTATCATCCCTCGCCAACTGGCGAGGTGGGGAGAGCTCATATTTTGAAAATAATTCATATATAACTAGAGAGTCTAAGCATGAGCAGGGAAATACGCAGGTGCATCCACAAGTAAGAGAATGAGTTATACACAATGAACACTATATGAAAGAAAATTGGCGATTTTATGAAGAGTGAATGAAGAGAGAGAGGTGAGAAAAGGATTAATAAAAATGAAATATCTAATAATGTAAAAGAACTCAAGCCCTGGATGAAATCAGAAATGAATAATAATACTAATAAAATTAACCACAATCTTTAAAGTGACAGTCTCTAGAGAAAGTGGCAAAGCAACAATAAAGAACCACAGATCTAACTATTAACACTTTATTAAATCACGTGGTCCTCATAGAAGTGTGGGTGAAGGCGAAGTGGGAGTTGAAGCTCCTCCCACCGAGTAAAAGGGACGATCTGATTGGAGAAAACTGAAAGACGAAGGCCGTAATGTGAAACGACATGGAAAGTGACTAACCAGCATACCATGACGTAGCTATGACGTGAGGGTTCGGGTGTGGCCAAGTGTCCTTGGCCCAGTGGCTTGAAGTCCAAGATGCTTTATAAATATGGCCCCCAGCCCTGTGCAGGCAGCAACAGCCAGTGCTGGGGAGGGGGGGGGGGGAAGTTAGAGAGATGGCGTCAGGCTCCCACGGGGGAAGGACAGGGCGAGGAGGGATGACAATTCACCTCACTTGGAAGGTGCAGGACACAAACACCAGCTCCGTACAGCGAAGAGCAGGTGGCATCGGGAACCACAGCAGTAGGCAGCAGGAGGCTCCACAATCCACATAAAAGCAGCAGGACAAGGCAGGTCACACACACATCAAAGCAGCAGGACAAGGCGGTCACACACACATCAAAGCAGCAGGACAAGGCAGGTCACACACAGGAAGCCAAGGAATGTCTGGCAGGACACACAGGACACCTGCATGGTTCAGCTGGCCAACTGGTGACAGGGCAGAGGAGACTGGGGCAGCATGTTCAAGTCAGGGTGGAGCTCACGAACAACAGAATAGGCGTGCTGAAAAGACAATGAGAAGACGTTGAATGTCTGTCTCGACCCAAAACACTTCCACCAATAATGTAGCTGGGGTAATAGCAGGATTTATGGAAGGTGTGGGTAAAAGGTCCACTGCATTTTAACAGCTGTATTGTAGACAAGTTTGGTACATATAATGCCTATCAGGAGCTCTACTTCTCAATTGCTAGAAAAGCAAGTGCTTCTCTCCTCTATCTCCCAAGACAACCAGGTCAGCAAAGCATGGTGGTGCCACATACGTCAGTGATGTCAGCATGTATTCCATCACATTCGCCATTCATGGCTACATATTACTATACATATATTAACATACACCAACAAGAATGATCTAAGTGAAAATCTATCTATCTATCTATAGCCCGACGCCCTAATCCCGTAAAGGGTGGCCACAGACAAGAGGCCTCCAAGTTGTTCTGTCACCCGCCATTTGACTGCCCTCCCCCAACTCACTCCCCCCTCCCCCATATACAGTAAAAGCTCGTTTAACCGAAATGCATGAGGATTCTTCCATTCTGGATGTGGAATTTTCTGGATAATCGAATGTTACTCTTAAAAAATTTCTGGGGGGTCAAACAAATGAAATGGTTCCAACCTTGGGACTTTATTTCATAAAGTACCGTACATTATTCAGTATTACATACAGTACAGGTAAGATACAGTACAGGTACATTCATGCTCACTAATATCTGCCCAGGGGTGTCCCCTTCCTACCTCAGAATACCCAGGGAAGAGGGGAGGAGCTCAACTCTCCACTGCCCCAGCTCCCGACCATCCCCCATACCCTTACCCAACCTCCCACCCCACCCGTCATTCTTAACCAGCAGTTACTTCCTAAGCTGATTTCATGCTTAACACTCTTGGTCCCACTACTAATACAACCAAAGAACGTTAGGATATGTTAAAAGAATATAACTATCAACATGTTGCAGCAAGAAATTAATACATCATGACATTGACAGTAAAACAAAAACGTTAACAACGGCCACCTCAGGCCTTCTGTGTAGGTGAACTGCTTTGCAAACACACACACACACACACACACACACACACACACACACACACACACACACACACACACACACACACACACACACACACAGACTGAAAAACACAGACATAAACACACCCAAACACGCAGGCACAGACATGGACGCATGCAAACACCCAACGCAAGAGGCCTGGGATGGCTGTTGTTAATGTTTTTGTTTTATTGGCAACGTTATAATGTATTAACTTCTTGCTACAGCATGTTCATAGTCATATTATGTAATTTTTACATATCCTAGTGTTTTATATTTGTGTATTAGTAATGTGACTATGAATGTAAATTATGAGGTTAGCTTGAGATGTAACTGCCAGTTAAGAATGACGAGTGGAAGGCTGGGAGGGGTAGGGGTATGGGGGAGACTTGGGAGCTGGGGTAGAGGCGGTGGAGCTCGTTTCGCCCCCACCTTCTGTCTTCCCTGGATATATGGGGGTGCGAAGGGGGAACTCCTGAGCAGAAATTAGTGATCGTGAGTGTACACTACAATACACACAAAAAGACAGCAAGAGAAATTGTACAGGACTGAACACAAACCAGCAAACATTACAAAAAATTATTGAAAGAAAAATTTAGCATATGTTACAGGCCAAATTTTTTTTGAAAACTTAGCTGCATACACTACTTTATCCTGTACGGTACAGAACTAATCAAGAATTATTGGGGGACGACCGGTATCTGGAATATTTGCGACCCCATGCCGGATCGAATTTGAGTTCCAGTTATACGGATGTGCCGATGCATCGGATGCTGGTTAATCGAGATTTTACTGTACCTCTCAACTCCATCCTCCACCTCATCCTCGGTCTCCCCCTCCCTCTTCCTCCCTCCACTTCACCTACATACACCCTCTTAGTCAGTTTTTCATTCTTCATTCTCTCCACATGTCCAAACCAGCTCAGTGTATTTCTCCTAATTCTCTCAATCACATCCACATCCACCTCACAACGTTCTTTCACTTCTTCATTCGTCAACCTGTCACTCCATGTCGCTCCACATGCTCCTCTCAGGTAACTCATTGCTACTGCTCTCACTCTTGACTTGTTCCCGTCTAGCAAGGTCCAGGCCTCGTTTCCGTACGTCAGGGTAGGGATCACAATACTATCATGCAGTGACTTCTTGACTTCCATACTCACCTCCCTATTTCTCATCACCGCTTTCAATGGACCAACAACTTTCCTTCCCTGCTGTACCCCTCCAAGTACTCGTACTTCATCCCCCAAACTTCCATCCTTACTCATGACACTACCCAAGTACTTGAATGCACTCACATTCTCCATATCCTCATCATCCAACCTCACTGTGCATTCTGTGACTTCATTCCTCTCAAACACCATAACTCTACTATTGTTTACATTAACCTTCAGATTCTTCTTCTTACACTCTGTCCCAAATTCATTTACCAAACCTTACAACTGCCATTCATCTTCACATAACAATACTGTTTCATCAGCAACCAGCAACACCGGAATATTCCACACCTCACCCTCATTCATTAGAGCCATCCCACGTCCACTGCCCTACCTTGCACCTCCTATACAACCCCATCCATGAATATATTAAACATCCATGGAGACATCACACATCCCTGTTTCAGTCCAAAATTTAGATCAAAGAACTCAGTCAGCTCACCATCCACCCACACCGTAGCCCTAACTCCCTCGTACATACTCTTCACAGCTCTCAATAATTTTCCATCCACTCCATATATTGTCTATATAATGTCTAGTTTAAAACAAATCAACTGTAACACCAACGATGCAGGTAAGTAGCTTCCATTAGGTACTTGTTGCATTGGTTCCTAACACTGTCGATGTTGTGTCTGTGTCTTAGTGTGACATGTGCTGCACTGTGCTCCTTTATGTGTGTTATGTTGTGTGGGCCTATTCTGCAAGTGAGGCACATGTACTCTGTGATTCCAGTAAACCCAGATCTAAGATGGTTGCTGAGTGGGGCTGGATGATGTTCTGCTCTAAGCATGGATTAATGAACTCAGTTATATCTACTTAAAACATACCTTTACTGAGTTGATGTTAGAAGAGGGTTTGAAATATAGTGTTCTGATCGAGGTAATGTATTATTCTGCGCATTAAATGTGCATGTACAATGTTGATGTTTTTTCATTGCTTTTGTTGGAATGTCCTGAAGTGAAATATTGTCGTGGACGGGTTGATAATGTCTGCGTGGTGATTGTTTTATGTGCCTGGGTTTGTTGCGTATCTCTGTCATGTTTTGACAGAGGTGCTGTTTTTTGGCACAGGCTGCTACATAGAACTGTGTGCTCATATCACGATAGTCTTTGACAGAGGGGACTTTACTCGTAGATGTCGTTTTGGTGCAGCCAATGATGTGGTGATGAGTTAGGCATTGTTCTGTGTGATATGCCAGAGATTTTAGTGTGTTTGATAGGATGGGAGCCCATGGTGGGAAAATATATAACAACATTGATCTCATCTATTGTCTATAGAGCAAGGAGAGTGATTCTTTTTATTATCGAAAGTATGGTCCATAGTTGTCCTAAGTGTTCTAAGTCTAGGGATGCACCGCCTCTTGATGTTTTGCACATTGCCCTTAAAGGTAAGTCTGATGTCATATATTACTCCAAGGATTTTAGTAGAAAGGGTGTGGGACACAAGTACATTCGTAGGTGTCATGAGACCTGAGTACCTGTGTTCACGTCTACTGCCGGTAATGTGTGGTGGTGGATTTGGCTTAGGCAATTGTCAGCCTGTTATCCTCGACCCAAGTCTGCAGTATGCAGGCTGTCTGCAGTGTGGTGTGTAGTTGTTATGTCGCCTGCATATGAGGGAATGTTTGTGGGTCATTGAGGTGCGAAAATATCATGCATGAATAGGTTAAAGAGTGTGGGCAGAGAGGAGAGCCCTGTAGAACATCGTTAGGAAATATTTCATGTTCTTTGATGACTTAACCTGGAATGTAAAAGGTGTATCTCTGCTAGATAAAAAATTGGGAAGCCAGCATTAGGTTTTGTTCCCAATGTTTTTGTTCCATATCTTGTTAAATAAGTTGTGCTGGGGAATGGCACTGAGGGCCTCATTAATATCTTTTGTTGTCATAAGTGTGCACTGTGCGGATACCGCAACGTTGTGCCACTAGACGCTTGTGGTGTGAGATTAGTCCGTATTTTTTTTTTTTTTTTTAATATGATTCTTTAAATTTGTGTTGTGAAGGAGCAAGGGGGACATGTTGTGAGACTTCGTTTTGAATGAGGCGTTCAGTTAAATTTGTTTGGTGTGCTTAGTAGTGATATCGGGCTGTATCAAGAGAGGTGTCTTGGTTACTTGTTTTTTTTTTTTATGCGAGGAAGAAGGAACCAAGGGCTGAGCCTGCAAAACAGTTCCTTGCAAGAAAAAACAAAAACAATACAAAAGAGAGCCAAATTCAAGATACGTTCATTTCGAGATGCCTGGACACACTGCGTTTGAAAGACTGAAAATCATAGGAAGTAGGAAATACAGACAGAAGGAGAAGTTCCAGAGTTGACCTGTTGCATCATTGAAGGACTGGGACTAACGGTTAACTCTTCCATTAGACAGTTGGACAGAAAAGGAATGCTAGTTTGTTGCTAGACGGGTGCTACGCACCCGGCTTAAACATGGGGGGATGCAAGCATACAGTTCAGAGGAGCAGTGACCATTGAAGTAGCGATAGAAAAGAGATAAAGAGGCAACAGTGCGGTTATGAGACAAAGGTTGAAGGGAGCCAGTAAGAGGAGAGTTGATGATACGAAAAGCCTTTGACTCCACCCTATAAAGAAGAGCTGTAAGTGGGGAGCCTCCCCACACATGTGAGTTGTATTCTAAACAGGGGCGAATAAAACCCGTGTATAAAGTCAACAACTGTGCCGGGGTAAAGAAGGCACGGAGCCGGCTTAGCACACATAATCTTTTGGGTGCAGATTTTACAAGAGATGCAATATGATCTTTCCAAGATAAGTCCCGAGTGAATAAAATCCCAAGCATGTTCAAGGATGATGCAGGATTGAGCCAGATATTATTAAACATTAGTGGATACTCCTGTGGAAGATTTTGACGGGTTGACAGGTGTAAGAACTGAGTCTTTGATGCATTAAAAACAATAAGAATATTTTTAACCCAGTCAGACCTATGAGCCAAGTCAAACATTAGGTCTGTT